>NW_021137571.1:0-60606 GCF_004193835.3 Ostrinia furnacalis | reverse complement strand
TTACTAATAATCCCATTAACCCCTAACATACTATTGTTACTAGTGGATTCACCACAATAATCGAGCAATGGCAGAGTTCAAACTCATGTTTCTCAGATCACGAGTCAGCCAGTCAGACCCTTTCGGATATTGTGGCTTCGGAGAAGTGAGTGGTGATAGTATTGAGTGAGTGGTTGTATAGTGCCTAATATGGATAAGTTTTCTTTCTGCAAACTGACAACTGCAATAAAGTATGCTCTAAAGCACTATAACTAAATGTCTACAGATAGATTAATTAATTTAGATGCACTGTGTGTGATCACAGGGACTTGAACAATGCCTGCAAACATTTCAAGTTCAGGTAACCCATTTTAACACCATGTGTCTTTCCAAATCCAGAATCATTGTAAATCCTTTAGGACTTAGTTAAACTTTTTCTCCATCAAGAGAGTAGACGATAAAAAATATTTTAAAATATCTTCAAAAGATTACTACAACATGCAATATATTACTTAGGTACTTACTTTAATGTAAACATTGCCTACTAAATGGTCTCCGAGATTATCACACACATTCATTTCTTCAATCTCTCCATACTTGTCTTCACATTCGACAAAAACATCTTCAAAGAAATTGTCGTAATGCTCCTGCATCTCTTCATCAGACACATTGGCAACCACCACTAGAAACAAACAAAAATTTTATGAGTAAATAAGTGAATCATAATCAATGTATTTTTCTCCCACTTGACCACTTGCTTGGCTGAAATGTATTTGCTACTCACTTCTATTTCATAATGAGGATCAGTACTGTTGTAGAAAATTCAATAAAACTAGTATCTACGTTAATCTTTAAGATATAAGAAAGACATATCTTTTTGAATTATCCAAATCGGACCATTACTTACGAAGATATTAAGTAATAATTATCCTGCTTTCGCCTCCGAGATTTATTTTACCATGTAGTACCCCTGTACGACAAGTCAATCCGCACACAATATTCAGCGCAGTNATAAATCTGCATTCACAGCTAAAAATCGAAATGATCCTCATTGTACAAAAATAACAAATACTGGAAAATGTACAGTAATCACTATCCACACAGACTCAAAACAGGAAGGGACTGTGAGAAAAGTCAAGTTTAGTTTAAAAATAAGAAATATAGATAAAAACAATACTTACAGTGACTTCCATCTGCAGATTTAGCAGAATTTTGGGGGTTCACATACAAATTTTGTAGTAAGACAGTTTGTGAAAAGGTAGGCTTATTGTGAATTCGAGAGCAACGGTCTCCGTGACGACATGCTCCTATCTTGAAGTAAAAAGAACAATTTACTCTGAAAAGAAGAAATTATTTTAGGCAAATGCTCAGGTTATGAATTACATTCAGTTAACTTTGGAAATAATTTTAACATACAAGTATGGAGATATTATACAATAAAATAAAGATAACAGAATCTTCCTGTCTAGATTACTTACTTGTCTTTTTCGGTACCAAATATAGCCGCTAAATACTCTGCCATTCTGACCGATGTAGATAGAAGTAACCTAAAAACTACAATCTAAATTAATGCAAAATATGGAAATTCCACACACAGTTGGTACCTGTGTTTTAAATTAATTACTAAATCAAAAACACGTATTTCTTGTGAAATAAACAAGCGATTGGCATTAAAATAACTTTATGTAAAAATCTCCATTTCAGCCAACACCAAACACCGCCACCAAACACTAGTGATGTGACAAGTGACAGTCAAGTAGTGGTGGTTATAAAAGAATCGACAAACGATCTGCTGCTTTTACATTATNTACATTATTCGGAAATTAGCTATAGTTCCAAAATACTGGACTGTCCTGTCGATGACATTGACAGTGGGGCGCCACCGTCAATACCGGATCGCTGGTTCAGATTTTTGCCATGTTGGAAACCATATAGTTGAACGATGGTAGCGCCCCCCTGTCATTGAGTTTGGTGGGACAGTTCAGCGTGGGTCATCTATAAATCAAGTCAATGTGAACCAGTGAACGAACACAACACAAACCGAACAGTGGAGTAGGATAAAAATTGCAATCAACTTTTATCGAAACCAAAACCCATCCAAAACCATCCGAAAGTCCTTAGTTTTTTTTCTACATCGCTCCGTAAATGGATTCGATTTTTGATTCGATCACAAAGTGCCACTTGACTTGTCTAGCCTGTGGGTCTGGACAAAGTGCACATTAAAATCGCAAACCAGTCGAAAAAAGGTCGAAAAGCATTTTTTTTGGATTCGATTTTCGATTTGATCAAACAGTCCCCTGGACATACAACTTGTTCAGTGGGTCTAGTCAAAACGCACTTTAAAATCGCAAACCCATCGCAAACCAGTCGCAAACAAATCGGAAAAAAATCGAATCGCAAAGCCCCACCTATCGATAATCTAAGAATATATTTAAGACTCAATCAAAATTGAATCGAATCGCAACACCCGCTATTTTCATTGCGATTACTAAAACCCCGGTGATAAGCTTCGATTCGATCGAAAACTAATAGGGTGAGTTGCACCACCTAACTTTGACCGTAACTATGACGTTAACCGGTGTTTTTTGTATGGAGTTTGACAGATTTTAGACGTTTGTCAAAGTTAAACTAAGATGGTGCAACCCACCCTAAGGCTGTTTTGACAAATACTCAGTCAGACACACTATCAAAAGTCAAAACTGAAAATTTATATTATCACGTGGCTCTTTTTTTATTGCTACGCTATGCCTTTTACCAGTGTCGAGTTAAAAATGGGAATTTAAGAAAAAACGTCTCTGAACAAAATGCCAAATGTGACAGTTTTTATCTCGATTCTCGAAAGATGATCGAAAAGCCTTTTTTGCATAGAGTCTCAACGGATTCGATTTTCGATCAAAAAGTGCCACAACACTAGATTGTCTGTTGACGTGCGTTCCGGTTTAGTCGATGGTCTTTGGTGGATTGAGAATCTGTGCTAATTATAAAAATAAAGTATAAAATTAATTTGTCTGTGGCAGTGGTGCCAGATTAGGCGAATTATCGCCATTTAGGCTACCTCTGGGGGTCAAATGGCGACCAAAAAATGCAAACGGCTACCGGTAGCCATTTAGGCTACCTAGAAAATAAGATCGGGCTATTTAGGCTACTTCAGGATTACCTTGGAAAAATAAACCCTTACCTAGTATTCTGTAATTCAGTTAGATTTTTACAATGACCCCTACCCCCTTTACTACTCTAAAAAGTCCAAACTCCTTACTAAATCCGTCAATTTTTTTCGAAGTATCAGCTCCATACAAATTACGTTTGAAAATTCGGTTATTCGGCTAGCTCGTTACACCGTACTTTAGCTCGTTACACCGTACTCGCCGNAAAGTTAACGCTACCATAAAGTTTGATGAACATATTTACCAACACGTTTAGTTTTATTTTGTAGATAGTTTTTTAGCCATCTAAGTACGGCACAAGTACCTACATTCATTAAAAAAACTAGTTAACTTACTTAAACTTTCAAAAATTGAGTTTGTGAAATGCGTCACTTTTGCGATGTGCGTAAGATTAATTACCTACACTTATCTTATCAATGGGTGCCGATAAACAATAATGTGCACGGTATCAAAGTACACATCAAACATTGCATGCCAGCCAAGCCTCGTGTTATCAATTTTTGTCTGGCTATTCAGATCCGACCTAAGTAGAGGGAAATACGAAACTAGCACAGAACTATTTAGTTAGCATTTATATCGCTTACTTAAAGCTATGCTAAGCTATACTCTTTAAACTAGGTAAGTATACAGGGTGGAATTTTGAAATGCCAGCTGGAGGAAAAGTACCTACTCTTAATACTGTAGATATACATTTTTACTGAAAGAAAACATTCCTTTATTTTTGGAAAGAAAGAGAACTGTACCTCTAGTAGGAAAAACTTTCGAGTTCGTTTCGTTGCGTATTCAAAGTGAATTAAATTAAACAGCGCCCCCTATATTATAGCCGCCCTAGGGGGCGCTGTTTAATTTTTCATACAAAATTTTTCGATGACACTTTGAATACGCAACGAAACGAACTCGAAAGTTTTTCCTACTAGAGGTACTGCATTCAAAGATTTTCGAAAATTTTTCGAAAATTCACTACCATACCATACACTACGGGCCATTCCATTATCGCGGGTGCAACATTTAGACGCCTGTTTTAGTTTATCCACATTAAATAAAAAACATTTTGAATAGAATTAGTATTTGAAAGACTACATTTTATTATGTTCTCTTTGTATTAATTCAGAAAATATTTAAAAGTATTTTTTTAAAGCCAGGACAAAGGTTCAAAGTGCCTTCGCGGGTGCAACAGATTTGGCCCATCATTTCCAGATCAGAAACAAAAAACACATAATTCTGTTAATTCTGATGCATTTAATATGTTTTGCCCTAATATTTTGAAACGCATTAAAGTAACAAAGAACTTAAGATAAAAACTCTTATCAAATTTAAAGTAAATATTTATTTAATAATTTTTTAATCAATCGCGGGTGCAACGCCGAATTATCGCGGGTGCAACCCGTCTAATTTAAGCAGTGCCGTATTATCCATAAGGCACTTTAGGCCAGTGCCTAGGGGCCCACTATGACCAGGGGCCCAGCAGTCCCGATTAAAAAATGAAAAAAAAAAACATAATAATGTTAAAGATTATTTTTATGCAAAAAATCTCAAACCACCTCCAAACTTCGCCTTATTTTGGTTTACACATTCAGTCGTTATATTTCGATATTGTGGAACTTACCTAATTCATTTTCGTAACGTTTAGGCCAGTAGAATTAGATTTTAAATCGGAAATAATTCCTACAAAAGATTTTATTGTTTTAATGGCTTCATTTGTTGCCCATTAATACTATCCTTGGTTTTCGACGGCAGAGTTATGCTTAAGTGGTGGGGCCCCCCGAAATCGCCATTTTTGCGGTTTTACTGTTATACCGCGTAAAGGACTTATTGCATCGAAAGCTGATCTTTATGACGGTTGAAGGACATTCAATGCTGCATTGAATAAGACCAAATTCATATGTTTTGGACAAACCGTTCTTGTGCTTATCTTCGACAAAGTAGAAAATATACGTATAATTAATTAATGACGCTCTCTACGTCCAATGGCTCGTCACCCGCAGGGTCCCAAACCTTGAAAAGGGCCGCCTTAACCAGCGTATCCCTGTCAAGCCTCACGAGTTGGATTTACCTATACTTGTTCCTCCTTCTTCAATCTTCATCCTTAACTACGGTTGCTGCACCTCTTATCTGTACTCTCATGAACGACTCTGTGTTATCTACTATTATGGCTGCCCCTCTTCCTTGTACCCTACTGCACGACTGCGTTGCCTAGCCGTACGCCTGGTCCAAGGTTCGACGCCACAAAACAGTGGCGGATTTACAGTTTTGCCGCCCGTAGGCTAGGGTGGGGTTGGATCTTTATTTAACTTTTATCTTCTGAAATCGAGTAAGCGTCATCTGAAATCTGCCGCCCCTAGGCCGCGGCCTATACGGCCGCGGACAGATCCAGGACTGCCACAAAATCAACTTCGTACGCGTGAAAATAGTTTGAATACTATTTCCCGTGCTTGCAACATTTTTCTTTACTGCTTTGTCCCTATTAGTCGTAGCGTGATCGTTACAGGGTGGAGTTTTGTAATGCCACCTGGAGGGAAAGTACTCTTAATACCTACTGTAGATGGAAAATTTTACTCAAAGAAAACATTCCTTCATTTTTAAAATGAAAGAGAACTGCATTTAAAGATTTCCGATCAGTTTTTGGAAATTCACCACGCATACAATTTTCTGTAAATAATTAAAATAATTTAAGATTTCATGGTTTTCCTTTAATTTAATTTGTTAAGTTTGTTAAAGAGATTTCATCCTTATACTTAACCCTAACGATCGATGCAATAAAAATACAGGGTGTAATTTCAGCAAGCAAATTGGAAATCTTTGAATGCAGTTCTATTTCTTTTCAAAAATAAAGGAATGTTTTCTTTGTGTAAAATTTTCTATCTACAGTATTAAGAGTACTTAGCCTTCCTCAATTTACGAGGTATCCCACATAAAAATAATTATTTAAATCAAACCAGTAGTTTCTGTGATTAGCGCGTTCAAACAAACTCTTCACTCTTCAGCGTTTTAATATGAACCTGTTGTTGTTGATTTTTGGAGTCGAACCATGGACCAGCTGTAAGACTTGGCAACGCAGTCATGCAGGAGGGTGCAAGGAAGAGGGGCAGCCACAGTAGATAACACAGAGTCGTTTAAGAGAGTGCAAGGAAGAGGTGCAGCAACCGTAGTAATGGAACGGCTGGGATGAATAAGGATAGACGAATCCAATTCGCGAGGCTTAACAGGAATATGCTGGTTAAGGTGGCCCTTTTTAAGGCTTTGGAGATTGCGGGTGACGAGCCATTGGACGTAGAGAGCGTCGCACACTGGTTCAAGAAACGATAAAAATGGAATTAGCGATTTATTCACTTTTTTCGATGGAATCATGTGTAGAATGTTATAAAAAACGTTTTGTTTAAGTTCTATTTTTCTGAGAAATGCGTAGTTTTTGCTATATTACATGTTTTGTGTTTTATTTGTATGAAACGTTTCCTTCACGAGGCTCTTATTCAAAATGTTAAAATTTGTTAAAGATGACTACTTATAGGTTTTAAAGAGTTATACTAATAGAAGCTAATACAGTAACAACTTTGTCCCAGTGCGTCCCCGTTTAGGATATAAGTGATATTTTCTAAGGTACGAAAAAGTATACAAAATATATGGATATAAGGCAACTTAATGATAATTTATTGATTTTCTAAAATAAAAAAAAGCTAACAATCATTCCAATCTTAATCTTTTATTATGCAACATCATCATCAACATGTATAAATTCAAAAGTTTCATCATGATTTGAAGCTAGTTCATTAGGAAGAGGAGATTTTGGACTCGCACTCATTTTTGGTCTGACAAAAAATGATCCGAAGAAATAGGTTTATTATTTAAAATATCACGATTGGTTTTCGGTTAAATTTACGCGTATGATTCTCTCTGATCTTTCTAAAAATCTTTGTTCTGCGATTCTGCAGCTTCTTCCGATAGTGCTCCTATTGGCATAATATCTAAGTGCTTTATGATGTCACCTCCATGTATAAGAAGCTTATGCATGCTGGATGGTATGTAATACCAACCGTATAAACTGACGAACAACTCAGCGGTTTCCCATCCATATTGAGTGAGGTTTTGGTGGTTTATTTGCTCACCGGAAGCCATAGCCCATAATAATACAGACAACCTAGCGATCAGATCTTGACTAACTCCAGTGATGTTGGATGTTTTTTCTGGATCTGCAAAAAATCTACGCGCAGTATTTCCGTTGTTTGTTGTTCCAGCCCCTTGCTGCACAATATCTATTAGCAATCCAGTTTCATCGCGAAACCGTTATTGTATTTCAGCTTTTCGTTTCTCCATAATTGCTTTTTTATTTCCTCTTGCTGTCCAAATTTTAAATTCTAGTCTATAAGCTGTGTGTAATATAGTCTCCATAGCCCGTATCCATGCGTGCAATGAAGATAGGCCATACTTGTACATATCGATATTTAAAGATCAGTTTTAATTTTGTTAAATTATTCATGTCAGTTGGTTTTGCTTTGCACTTAGATATTATGCCAATAGGAGCACTATCGGAAGAAGCTGCAGAATCGCGGAATAAAGATTTTGTGTGTGTGTGTGTGTGTGTGTGTGTGTGTGTGTGTATGTGTAGTTGTCAGCTGATTGCCTATATTGCGGCCATGTTGATTTCTTAAATCTTGTATGTACTCGGCACGAGTCAGGTAGTTAGTGACGTCACATAAAAATGTTGCCAGAATGAGTAGGCTGACCAAACATTATCTACTTGTCTCTTTTTTCATACGTCACCATGGGTAAGTTAGAAAGAGATAAACAGCTGTTTGTCATTAATGTGTCGATTTGACATGTATTTTTGTATACTTACCTCAAAATGTTAGGCGAATTAGGCTACTTCAGGAAAAAAAATATATTAGGCGATTTAGGCTACTCGGTAGGAAAAATTAGGCGATTTGAGTTAGCTGATATCTGGCAACCCTGGTCTGTGGTAGTGTGGTGAAGAGCTGTCGTACGGGTGTAATGTGGTTTTTGTAAAATGGATTTTTTCTAAAATTTTATATTTGTTGGAATTAAAAATATCTAATGAATAGTTTTTAATTTTTAAGGGACTTTCTTGGTCGGATAACCGCCTATAATCGTACCGAGTCTTATTGCAAAATTTTACAAAAAACTTAAAAATTCATGGCAGCTAGAGCATTACTTTAAATTAGTCGTTGTTCGTGCCTTGTCGACGTGTTGTGACAACAATGTCTTACAATTCCTCGCTTGACGAGTTCTGCGGATCTACTTTTTGGGTAAGTAGGTCTTTGAACTTTGTAGGTACCTACCAAATATGTCAGAAAGTTTTTGTTCCCCAGTGGCAGAAACAAGTAGGTAGCTAGAGTTTTTAACAACTTGCGAGTCCAATTCAATTACTTTACAACTTGTTAATCAAGTTTAGCAATTCATATTTCTAACTCTAACTATGTAAGCTTAGTTACACAAGTTTACCAAAATACATTTTATAGTAAAATGTTCATTTCAAAAAATATTGGTGAGCTAAAATAAAAATTTAACTGCTTCATCATTTCGTTACAAAAATGATAATGACCATGACCTTTAAGTTAAAATATTATTAGAATGTTACATCAACACAAAACCTGTTATTGTTATCCCACCAGGTATTATAAAAATGTAAAAATCTACCTAATCTCATCATCTTTTGATGTTGTTGAATGCAGGCAGTTGGGATCTTTTATTTATAACAAAAAATGTTTCTCTAGCATACACAGTAAACAGCACATTCAGACAGACTACATTTTTATTATGAGGTATTTTCAGTTATCAGTTTAAGATGCCACAATATTTATACTTATAAGCTGTTGTCTGTACATACTCATTTTTTATTATTCAATAAATGAAAAATATTAAAAATACTATATGTATTTCTGTCAAAATAATAAAGTTTTAACATGTTTCAATAAACAATGTATAATAATGCCAAAATTTGATGTTTTGAAAGTAAATAAATAAAATAAAAAATGTATTTTATAGCCTTTTTGGAACCTAAATGTTTATATTCTGTAGTATAATCATGCATTTAGTTACCAGAGATGGATATTATCTTTCTTAATGAATTCCAATTCTAACAATACAATTTTTAACACACACATTTGTGTATCACTGATGAACTGAATGCCTAAAATTTAGAGCCAGCATAGAAGCATCAATCAAATTTAAGATTTCAGTCTATTCAAACTTTAAAGACAAACCTTAAAATAAATGGTTAATGAATTTTTACACCATACTACTATTAGTATCTACCTTTTACTATGATAATATAATATTATTTAACTAATCAATGTTTCTTATTTTAGGACAGCAACAGAACTTGGCACACAGATAATCCAGAGTTCACACCATGTTTTCACAAGACAGTTCTTGTATGGACACCATGCTTATACCTCTGGGTGGCAGCTTTTCTAGACATCTACTACATATTAAATAGCAAAGAGAAGAACATCCCGTGGAATCCACTGAATATAACAAAGTTAATCATCACATCCATTTTAATAGTGATAAAATTTGTTGATTTGGGTGTCACAGTCCATAATTCATCACAAAAGGAAAATGTAGTCTCAAATGCTGATTACTACAGCCCCATCATAAAAATATTAACCTTTGTAAGTATATTTTTCCTTATACTTGTATTATTTTGTTTTAGGGTTTGTAACATGAGTGTTTAGGGAAAATGTTTATGTACTTATATTTTAGGTAAATCACTGTCTTATTTCTGTATTAACAATAACTGTTGTATTTGATAGTACTTATATTTTGTGCTAAACACAAATGCTACTAAGATATCAGTACATACTTATACAATTATCAGTGAGTTTTGCTGCCTCCCCATTGGACATTACGGCCATGCATGGGAGTGTGCAATATGTCTGGAGCCTATATAACATATGATTTCAATTTGAGTTTGTTATCGCCTGGAAACAGAAAAAAATACATGTAACAATTTACCTAGAATCAACATGTGTAACTATTCTAACTAGTGATGAAAGAACTCGAGTCTTTTAAGTCTTTTATAAGAAACTCGACTCGTTTTGACGACTTATGAGCGCGGTGGCGGCGTCGTTTGTAGGAGCGCTGAGACTTCACAACTCAATCGAGTCTTTAAGTCTTGAGCCTTTTAGTCTTGAGCCTTTTAGGAGTCTTCGACTATGACTTGAGTTTTATTTTTAGACTTCGTCAATTTAAAAAGACTCGAAATTTTTAAACGACTCAGTCGTGACGAAAAGACTTCAATAATTTAAAACGATTCCTTGGAGTCGTGAGTCTCTAATATTTCAGTTCAGTTTTAGACTGCTACAGCTAAAGTTATGTGGTGCCATAATATATTTTCGTATAATGTAAAGTAGGATAGAACCATTTGATTGGGGGTATTTTATAAAAATCACATATGTTTTATTATTTTAATTTTAAATAGGTCGTCGTCGTATGCTAAACGACTCGAGTTCTTTATTAAACGACTCGCGACTAAGAGTCACCGTTGATTTTTCCTCGGCCGATAGTTTAGTCGGGCTGTTGATCAGTATGGGCATGTATGGGTGCGCACACTACGCCGATTCGATTTGGCCGATTCTTCATACAATTTGAAATTGGGCACAACTATCGGCCAACTAAAAATCAACGGTGTGCGCCTACTTTAAATTGTGAGTCTTTTAATATAGAACCCGAGTCACGGTAATACTATCATACAGTATTGTAACTTCATATAAACGGACGAAACACGAGCTTACCTTCGAAATTCAAATCTCGGTATGCGCTCGACATGCAAAAGTCGGGGGTGTCGCAAATGTTCCAACAGTAATAAACGGATGATGTGTTTTTTTTAATCAGTAAGTCTCTCTTTTTTTAAATAAAAATAATTAGATGTTTCTATTTATACAGGGTGTTAGGTAAAATGATTTATAAGCCGACACTAGCCCATGTTAACATCAAATGGTATGGTGAAGTCAGTGATATCATCATTTTATTTTTTTAAATTTTCATACAAAATAAAATTTATAAAATCAGATTTGTATGAAAATTAAAATTATTAAAATGATGATATCAATTTTCTGACTTCACCATGCCATTTATATGCACATGTTAACATGGGCTAGTGTAATAAACCCATTTACCTAACACCCTGTATAATAATCAAGCATTTTGTACGCCTCAGTCGAGGCGCATACATTTTACGGTCGCAAATGTATAAGATTTGTTACTAAATCTTAACACAAATATATTTTTTTAATTAAATCTACTAATCACAAAACAATATGCATTTTTATCCTATTTCATTCACAAAGTATTTTGTTGGTCAAAATAAAAAAAATTACAGTCACAAAATACATTCACAAAACTAGATACAATTTTGTAGGTGGGCAGCCCTATCGCATGTTGTCATACCGTGACATTCCGCGCGGCTGTTGACATTTATTTCAAAAATAAGGCCGAGTTAGAATTCTATACAGTGTGTCCGGGCTTGTAGTGATCAAACTTTAAGGGGGAAAACTAGGGATAATTTTATCGATAAAAGTAGTTCAAATTTGGGGCTTGACCCATTTATCGCAAAATTACAGGGATTTAAGTTTTTAATTTTTAGTTTTCACCTCTTCCTTCAAAAACAAGTGAAAGCGTGGGTAGCTTAACATTAATAAGCAAATATTTTATATCATGCGATAGCCAATAAAATTATGTATTAGTAGAAGTAGAAAACAGACACAAGTTTCATACATTTTATGGGAGTAAGAATGGATTTAATTAGAAAAATACATGATTTTTTTCACTTCTTTTTCAGTTATTTTCCAACACAAGAAAAACCAGGTCGTTAAAGTATGTTTTATTTGCATTGTATTCTTAGTGTTTGAGCTATTCTACAAAACGAATGTAAATTTATTAGTCTACGTCTATTAGTTTCGACGTAATTGTTTAACAAAGATACCCCTTCCCAGCCGCTTCCATAGCGCATCGGAATAGGTTGTGTGATTCTTTCAGGCAGTGCATTTTCGCATGTTAGCAGCGCTATGGAACCGGCTGGGAAGGGGTATCTTTGTTCAACAATTGCGTCGAAACTGATAGATGTAGACTAATAAATTTACATTCGTTTTGTAGAATAGCTCAAACACTAAGAATACAATGCAAATAAAACATACTTTAACGACCTGGTTTTTCTTGTCTTGGAAAATAACTGAAAAAGAAGTGAAAAAAATCATGTATTTTTCTAATTAAATCCATTCTTACTCCCATAAAATGTATGAAACTTGTGTCTGTTTTCTACTTCTACTAATACATAATTTTATTGGCTATCGCATGATATAAAATATTTGCTTATTAATGTTAAGCTACCCACGCTTTCACTTGTTTTTGAAGGAAGAGGTGAAAACTAAAAATTAAAAACTTAAATCCCTGTATTTTGGAGTCGAGTCTTGAAAGTCGAGTCTAATTCTAACTTAAAAGGACTTAAAAGACTCGAGTCCTTTCATCTCTAATTCTAACATTATCTAAAAGTGAAACTGACGAAAGAATAACTGATATTTATCTAAACCATGCATTTAGATAAACTTCAACTAGCTAGCATTTAAAAGAAAATTGCTGATAATTTTTACAAAATGGTTCCTGTTAAGTGTTAGAGCAACACCTAAATACCTACCTACCTACAGAATGTTCTGCCCTAATAGTTACATTATTTGACACAACTATTATTTTTGGAAGTAGGTAAAATGACTCATGACTTTTAATATCGAAAAGTACCTACTATAAATAATTTTTAAATTGCTGCCCTCGTGATTTTTTTTTGACGTCATTAATGTCAATTTTTAAGTTTTGAATTGAATACACTACACACAATCGGTTGTGTCGGGAAAAATTTTTCCCACGAAAACTATAGAGCAGTTCCTACAATAAATAGCAATACATTGTTTTGTTTTAAGATAAAGTTTGTCTACTTACACAATAAATAATTCTTAAATCAATAATCAAAAGTATTGATAAATTTTTCGATGTACAATTGCATTTTGTATTCACCAACACATAGAAATTAACAGCAAAAGGTGTTTGTATCAAACATCCTCTCCTAAAGTGTTTAATTTTAAATGTTTGTTGGAGCCTTGGCAATAGTATACTTCCGCGTTAAAAAAAGCCACTATTGTTATCTCTAGAGATGCTTACACACAGTACAGTAAAGATCAGTAAGACTAAGATGGTAATAGTCCTACTGTATTCATACTCGCACTCCTCAGTGCAAAAGCGTGTATTATGTAAAAGCACACATAAACACTGAATGATAAACATGTTGTTTAATTATTTTTAATTTATTTGAGTATGCCATGAGACCACGTGATTCAAAGATAACAAGCCCATGTGTGCGTCGTGCTAGAATAATAAGTAACTCCAACACGACTGCAATCGCCGTCAAATAGTAGTTTTAAAAGTCTAATGGGACCAGGATTCTTATTTCGAGCAGTAATAGGTGATATTAATCAATAATGGCCTTAGGGCTTCTACTTCTTTGTCGTTTTGCTCTTGTCGTGGTCACGTTGTCTAACTACCTTTCGATTTCGCAACATTTCATTGAATTGTTTATTTGATCCTAATGCCAATATGTATTATACTTATGATTTTAAACCTTTATTCCATGGTGCTTTTATAATTATTTTTTTAAACAAGGACGCCCTAATCCACAGTAATTACGAGAATTGCCTCTTAACCGCATGCATGACGACGTAACCGGTGAGGCAGCCGGTTAGTTGATCATAGAGTTCTAAGTTCAATGCCACTAATTAACTATTCAATGATGCGTTACCATTACATATGTTTGTATTATGTACGGACCCGTAATAGGGCATGAATAACTACTGCAGTACAAATTAATACATAGGACGATCCATTAATTGACACATTGTGAATCAGTCTTGGAGCCCGGATTACAATCCCTATAAATAGAGGTTTAAATGTTAGTCAAGCAACGAAAAAAATGAATAGTCGACAGACAAACGCGAAGCGACACTATGATGAAGAACACAAACACAGCTTAATAGTAGGTAGGATAAGTAAACTAGATAGGGTAATTACCGACTGTAATATAAAGACTTATTAAAAATTCTTGTAACTTCTAGTGTTTTACATCGTACTACCTTATATTGTCTTGTTTTGTAATATTTGTTTAAAATATCACACCAAAAATGTAAAACGACCAATAATGCACGCGACGAAGGTTAAATTTAATAGACAAGTTGTTGTGTAGGACCTTGATAAACTTGTTCACACAGAATAGAAAATTGTAATTCTTATGATTGCTGCAAAAAATTGAATAATATTACATCATTATACAACTATGACAAAAAAATATAGTCGGTTCTTGCTCATTACGGTATTCTAAACGGATCTTTTCGAGATTGACCTTCAACTCGACAGAGTGACTGGAAATCATCTTGTTTCTTATAAAGTCGCCACAAGTTTTAACACTACCATAAATTCATTAACTTTAAGATATTTTTTTATAAGTTCATAAGCATTTGGTTAACTATCTATCTAAGCTTAGTGTTAAGCTGTAGTCACATTTCATACTAAAGAGACTCAGATAAATCTAAAATCCCAGCGTTCTAGACAAGACTTATCGCGATGTCCGGGATGTCCTATGATTAGCAATGATTGAAGTAGATTCGATTGTATCTCTATCAATAGATTATTTAGATTACGGTCGACACGTGAAGAGTTAGATCTTCTATGTATATTTTCAAATTCTAATCATCTTTTATGTTTCAGGCCTTATCAGCAACATTATTATACTACAACAGAAAATATGGTATGAGAGCATCTGGAGTTCTATTTTTCTTCTGGTTGCTTCTGATCATCGCAGGGCTGCCCCAGCTAAGGTCCGAAATCATATTGCACAGCGAAAAAGAGGACGATGAAAACGTTCAGTATAACTTCGTTAGCTACATGGTGTACTATCCATTAATAGTGTTAATGTTTATACTGAACTGTTACGCCGACTTGCCTCCGAAGGACACGCCTTACTCGTACGAAAAGGTAATTGAATCTCTAACCATTCAGATTAAAGTACTGTGCATTCTGATACATCAAGGTCGATGTTACACAATGTGAATGAATATTGAAATTGAATTAAAGGTATTTTGTGTACCTATAGATAGGTACTGTCTGACGATAACATACAATACATGTTGTAATATTGTAGTGGAGATTTTTATTTGCAAGGCTGTGTGCTCAGTATCTTTGATAAAACGATTATGTATAATCATCATTGCACAACAAATGTATAATCATCGCACCTATCAAGTCAATTTTATTGTTCATTGAATGAAAACTGTAAACCTATCTTGGTCTCAAATGCACGAGAAGTAGTAAATATTTTATTGTGAAACATTACTCATGTTCACTTTTATGCGGTTTTTGCTGTAAACCACACGATGTTTTGCCTGCAGCAGCGCTTGTTGACTCGCTAAACAATCGAGTTGATGGGTTTGTTGCCACGCCGCTAGAGCAAAGTTAATGGCAGACACCGCCACAGAGTCACCGCTCAGTTATTGTACCGCGTTATCATCATCATGACATTACACAATATTTCGAAATACACACAACCATAATAATAGTATGTAGTTGTTTTCCCATTCAGTAAAAGTCTTTACTTACAATTATGATGTTTTGTAGACCCTGAAGTCTTAAATTGTCATCAAAACAACCATTATTATTTCTACCCAACAAAAATATGCTGTGTAATGCTGACTGAATCGATCCCCACATGAGTCATACGTTTAATAGAACATCCATTTATTATTTAGGATGAACTCTTAGTTCATTCTTATTAAAGTTGGATTTAAAGAGTATTTTATGTTGTGTTGTGTATCTAATGAGTTATTAAAGTATTTAAAAATTCTTGCGTCACATTCCTCGTCCTATTTCCGGCAAGGAATACTACGAAACACAACACTTTGCATACCAGAGATTGAAAGCAGTTAAAGCGAAGCTGGCACTGCCGTGATGGCATATTATAATTAGTATATTAGTGGTACAATAATTAAGATGTACCAATGTACCTATGTTTACAAAAGGCAACCGTTAGGGTTTATACACACGGCGTTTTTTAGCGCACCGTCGTCGACATGCGTTTGTAGCGATACAGAAGCCAGTCACGAAAGTCGGATCCAATTTAGACATTTATAGAAAAAAAACGAGCCATCGCGTTTAAAAACGCCATGTGCATAGGCCCTAATATGTGTATTTTTTTATTAGAACCAATGTCCGGAAAGCGCGTCCGGGTTCCCAAGTCGGCTTACGTTCAGTTGGTTCGACCCGCTGGCCCTTACAGGGTTCCGTAGGAGCTTGACCGAAGGTGACTTGTGGTCACTTAATCCTCAAGATTCATCTAAAGAAGTTGTTCCCAAATTCGACAAGTTCTGGCACAGATCACTCAAAAAACGAGAAATGTAAGCAAAGTTGTAATTTTTTTTAAATAACACGTATCATCAGTGATAACACTACTATTTATTTGTATTTTTATTTTAGCAGTACCAGTAATGGCGCTAAAGCAACGTATAGTAAAACTTCTGCCAGTGTTAATTTCAAGCCTGAACACGAAAAGAAACCTGCTTCCATTCTACCAGCTCTTTGCCTGGCCTTTGGAGGCCAGTTCTTCTTTGGCGCTCTGCTGAAGTTGTTCAACGACACTCTAATGTTCTTATCGCCACAGCTTCTGAGGTAAATATTTACTTGGAGGAAGTAGGGCTACATGCATGATAACTGGCTTTATTCGAGTCGCAAGTCACACACATTGTAAAATTAATTTTCAGACGAAAATTCAATTTATGATCATTTTCATTTCAAATAGGTTTGTTTATCTTGAGTGTAGATAACTGCAGTTTTATCTTAGTTTCATGTAGCGATGATTACACGTTCTAAAGTCAACTATTGCTGAATATAATTCTTATCTTATTAACTATCAGTATATAAAGTTGTCGGTTATGCATGAATGCTCGATTGGACTTTTTAAAACAATTTACAATAACAATATTAGTCAGATCGTGAATTCTAAAATTTATAACGAAAGAAATGATATCGTTATTCAGAATGCAGTCTAGGTCAAAAACGTCAACTGGTGAAAATGAAAGTGATTAACGCACTTGACCTCATAAAGCTTGCTGAAATCGAAATGTTGCACCATACCATTCAAATATATTTGTGCTCTCTCTTTCAGACTTTTGATTGGATTCGTAGGGAGCGACGAGCCGCTATGGAAAGGTTATCTCTACGCAGTCGGTCTTATGGCCTGCGCGACAGTCCAAACAATGCTCTTGGCACATTATTTTACGTCTATGTACCTTGTTGGTATGAGAATAAGGACTGCTCTAACAAGCGCCATCTACAGAAAATCCCTCCGACTCTCAAACGCTGCAAGGAAAGAGTCCACCGTCGGTGAAATTGTCAATCTCATGTCCGTGGATGCGCAAAGGTAATATTACTTCCCTAACAGAGTGGCCGACTGACACAGTACTTACTAAATAAGGAAAAATATCAAATATCATGCGTCATAGATTTAATTTTAGATTGGCTGGTTCCGTCTTTTAAGTCGACTTTTGTGTTAAGTAATAAAAAAAAACTGTTGAAAAAGAATATTAAAGACATTATAAAGGAGGAGTTAAACTGATTTCACCGCGAAGGTTTATTTATTCATCAGACGTATTTTCCGATAAAAAAAAAGATAACTATTTGCTGAGTAATGGTGATATAAAAAGAGTAAGTCATTTACTTACCATGAAGAAACTATTGCACAATTCAAAGTAATAAGTACATATCAAATTGAAATTGTTAATCCTAGTAGCGAGTAGTGATTACATGTGAAGACAAACAAACAGGATTTGAGTACGTGTAGGTATTGCACAATTTGAATTAACGCACTCTCTAGCTAGTTCTCTCTCATATTTCTTGAATACTTGATACATGTTGGTGAAAATGCTACTTATGCCAAAATATGAGCTCCTATTATAAAACAACACAGTAAACTTCAGTATATGCCTTTGATTGGTTTAAAGTTTACTTGTTCAGTGTCTCCCAAAAATTGTTCTGCATAGTCCTGTATTGCCTATTGCGATCGAAAAAAAAAATTATTTTGTGAAATGCATGTGAGATTCAGTACCATGCTTAGGAAAATAAACTTGGTTGAGTGCAATACTAGAGAAATTGGATTAAACGATCTAGATACTTTACAAATTAATAGTTTGAATTGAATAATAGTGAAAAAAGCACTTCGGCATACCACAAAATCCACTGGTTTTTGATGCCGATTCGGGAACTCTGAGATCTATTCCGAGTGTAATTTTACAACTCGAATTTGTATTTCATTACAGATTTGTGGAACTAACGGCGTATTTAAATATGATATGGTCTGCCCCGCTTCAAATAGCGCTGGCCTTGTACTTCTTGTGGGGAATCCTCGGGCCTTCCGTGCTCGCGGGTCTGGCGGTCATGATCATCCTAATCCCGGTCAACGGGCTGATTGCGAACCGCGTCAAGACGCTGCAGATCAAACAAATGAAGTACAAAGACGAGAGGGTGAAACTTATGAACGAGGTGCTCAATGGAATTAAAGTAAGTCACCAATAGTTATCATCAGTCAGGTGATATTCAGGATAAAAGTTTCAATGAAAGAAAATCTCGTAAATTATAGCAAAACCTTAGTACATTACATACTTTATCACAAAGTTAGACAACTAGCAACTTACTAGTTATTTAATTATTTACCTGTAAAATATATTGTCTATTGATAAGCATTTGTTAGGGTGCGTGACAGTTTATATAAGTTTATATGATATAAATTCATTTCAATAACGTTCATATCGTATAATAAACGTATGTTATAATAACACTTGATATAATTTTTTAACATATAATGTTTACTTCATATAATAAATCATTTCTAATAATATCATTTCAGATACCAATCACAACGCATAAAGACATTTGATATAAACCTTACTTAATCTAAGACTCATTTGATGTAATTTTGTTTAATATAAATATTATTTCACATAACCATTACTTGTAATAAATATTATTTGTTATACTCTTTAATTGATATAATTTCTGATAGATATAACTTTAAGTATGTTCTTCTTTAGCTTGACTTATAAATGACTTTAGTGACAAAAACGAATCGCCGTAAAACCGACTCCACGTAGTCTNGCTTGCTTGCTCGCTTGCTTGCTTGCTGCATGCAATGCTTATTATAACAAATGAACTTTATATAAAATTATTATTGTTATATGATTTAAGTTTTATAGGAAAAGAATTTTATCTCATTTGATTGTTCGACATTTTATTTTTATATGATTTGAATGTTATTTGTTTTAAATAGTATACATTGTAAGTTTTATAGAAAATATTCATTATATCAAACCATTTTATATCAGTTAATAGTTATTTGTCTTAAAATTATTCGTTTTAAAATTATATTATTCGTTTATTATAGTAAATAATTATTATATTAAACGATTTTATATAATTTGATGTTATATCCTCTAAGTATTATATGATATGTAGTTATATCATACATTACACACCCCATTTGTTAACAATCGTGATTATCACGACATTGATATGAATCGATCCTAGTACGAGTAAAACTCAATATTATCCTGGGAAATTGTACAAATACAGTGATTGAATTTTTGTATTCACCATAATGTGCAATTGTATCAATTTGGCATTGTGCGCAGGCTGCTTTTCGCATACAACTGAATACAATTATATTGAATTATAGTTATTACAATCACGTTTACTTAAATATACTGGTCATCACAAAAATCGGCCCACCTACGTTTTACAGGAAAACTCGTTTCTACTGACACAATCATGGTGCCCCAACAATATTGGTGTTATTTGAAAGCCCAGTAAACATCCTTAAAGAAAAACACATTTAATTTCTTAATAAACTATTAACATACACAATAAATGTGATTAATGTGACTTGAAAAAAGACCTCACTTTGGGCTCACCTCTGGGATCAATTAGACCAATTTTTATGGTTATAAAACCAAATAATGATCTCACGTGTCCTCTTTAACAAATTGATAG
The DNA here is from genome assembly GCF_004193835.3 of Ostrinia furnacalis. Lineage (NCBI taxonomy): Eukaryota > Metazoa > Arthropoda > Insecta > Lepidoptera > Crambidae > Ostrinia > Ostrinia furnacalis. The sequence goes on along the minus strand of NW_021137571.1, from coordinate 40,375 downwards.
CGATTAATCCCAACTTAACAGTTTTATAGCCATAAAAGTTGGCTCAAGCGTAACTACCTACTTTTTGAAGAAGTGACTCTGGATTTTTCTACAGACACATTTTCGGAGTAAAAACCTTTCCTATAAGGAAATGAAGTTTAGAACTAGGCTTTTAAATGGTGCCAATATTAGTGGGAAGTGGGGATGCATACGTTTGAAAGTGCTTGTCGCGGGAGGGTCGATTTTTGTGATGACCAGTGTAGTTGTAGATAACCAGTAACGCATAAGATACGCTCGCCACTTCCGGTTTTTCGGACAGTTGCGAAGTAATAATAGCATAATTTATTGATATATTATTGCAATTACCTTAATAAATAACAATAAGGAAGACAATACAAATTTGAAACAACTAAGAATTTGTTGACCTTTCGTGCGTCTAATCTTTATTTATAACTTGTATGTTATAAATCAAACAAAACCAGAAATAGTTATAAAAAGATCGAGATAATCAATAATGCTTTGATTTCATCATAGTTAATTTAAGTTTCAAATCGCGTATAATTTCAAAGATTGAATAGGCGCCTTGTATCACCTAAGCCGTTCGAAGATACGAATTTCGAGGTCATTCTCTTATCAAATAGCACATATTATCTTGTTTGAACGTATTGATATCATATCAAACCTGATTCGGTGAATACACTCGATTTTATCAGTTCGTATTGTAAATTAAATTATCACCAGTATACATATATGTATCTATTTTCCTCCTTATGACAAGACTATTGATAACTAATCCATGATAATTCTCTCCGGTTTGATTTTAATACTTTTTACTATCCCGCGTGGATTCAACACAATCTTATCCTTTAACACAACAAATTGAAAAAATACTCCACCACAGTTTCTGTTAATATTTATGATGAAAAGCAACAAAGCTGGGTTTCACTTCAAAAGGTTTTTTAATAATGTTTTAATTTTACTGTCAAAAATATCATTATAACTTCAAAAATGCCTCTAAATCTAGATGCCTGGTTCTAGGACATGTAATAAGTAAGAGTACACTACAAAAGTGAAAAATAAAGCATTCAAATAAGATGATGCATGCTTAGAATTCAAGTCATGTACAGACGGACAAAATGATGTCAAGATTAGTTCTCCAGGTTCAGTAGTATATGTAATGTTTAAATGTTTACATAATTGTCATTTGTGTATGTTTACAGGTACTGAAGATGTATGCTTGGGAACCAAGTTTTGAGGAGCAAATACTTAAAATTAGAAATAAAGAAATGTATGTATTAAAGCAAGCAGCATACCTTAATTCGGCGACTTCATTTATATGGTCATGCGCGCCTTTCTTGGTAAGTATTAAATATAAGATATATCTTATTAATTTTGATTTTATCAATGTAACTTGTAATGAAGAAAAAATGTATTTTATTTGCCTTATAAATCAAAGCGATTATTTACAATCTTAGAGTTACACGAAAAACATACGCAAGCAATCGCAATCATATGCTATAGTTGTAAAAAGATTACCTTATCAAATTACATCGAAAAATCAGTTTTTGATATCTTTTATTGCCATCATTAATAATGTTATTCTGATTGAAATAATCCTTAATGACATGATAAAATTGATATTGTTTATGTTAATGAATGAATTGATAAGGAATAGATAAAAATGTAAGATAGTAATTAAGTTATTTAACAAGTTAAGAGATTGTTAACTCTTAGATAATTCAATGAGGGCTATCGTTTTAGCGCTCACCAGTTAGCGCCACTGTAGAGTAAGGTCCTGTCACTTGCTAGTAGCGACAGTGGCACCAACTGGTGAGCGCTAAAGTGGTACGAGGACTATCGCATTTGCACTCATCAAGATGGCGCCTCTGTAGAGTAAGGTCCTGTCAATCGTCAGGGGTGCCAACTGTTAAGTATAAAAACGATAGCCCTCATTGTTTACATGGTATTATTATTACAAGTTTTGTGTTATTAACCTTTTTTTTTAGGTGATATTTTTAACTTTCTTCACGTATGTGATGTCCGATTCAAACAATGTCCTGACAGCCGAAAGTATATTCGTGTCGATGTCCCTGTTTAACACAATGCATATGCCATTAGGTTTCCTTCCTATCATCATTGTATTGACGATGGAGGTAGCAACCAAGTTTATTTATAACCTCTATTTCTAAGAAAGAGGCTATGGTTCTTTCTCGCAATCGTACACACTAACCAACATTCATTAGGTTACGCTACTGTAAGACCGTTTTGTGTCCGTCTTATCAACGCATAAGAATAAGAATAAGATAGATGTTAAGAAGTTACTCCTAAATGTTGATTAAATAATGTTAGAAATACAGTCATCGTCTTATTACAAAAATGTTAAACGCGCGTCAATCGCGTTCTACTAGAACCAAATTAGCTTGATAAAACTGACACCGAACGTACAATTAATGCCGATATATTTTATTTATTAGAATATAACTAGTTTCCTGGACTCCTCTCATAGGTGTCGCTGATGTCGTTCGGGTGTTTTGTCTTGGTAAACGATACAAGAGCCTTGGACGCAAAGACAGCTTTCGTAGCGTTGTCTCTTTTCAACATACTACGTTTCCCACTTTCCATGCTGCCTAATGTTATATCGAATGTCGTACAAGTAAGTTTGAAATCAAAAAAATTTTTTGTATGTTTGATTTGTAGCTTTTTGTGGGTAATGTAGTGAAGCGTAAGTTTTCCCATGTTAATCCTGATTGATATTTGGTATAACATGCGCGAGGTTAAGGTAAAATGCAAATGTTGCATTTCGCGAGATTTTTTATAATAATTGTGGCTAGAAATAAAATCTTACTTATGGCTCTCTCTTGCTACATTAAATATTCTAAATGTGATAAATCTCACCAAAAACCCTACATCCCATTCCATCTCACCCCATGTAACGTTCTACTTTATGTGACTAACATAGATTAAATTGCACGTTATCAGTAAATGAATCTAATAACAATGTGGTAGCGATGGTAAGTGTTTTGATACTACGGTAAGTCTGTATTATCCACTAATAAAATCAGGTATTTGCTTAGCTATAACTTAAACGTAAATAACGCATTTTATTTACCAATAATAAAAAGGTTTAAATAAAAAATAATAGTTAATATTTGCTTATTTACCAACTTTTACTACGCCAATAAAACGTTTAACCTTCTACGCTTTTGCAAAATATTTGTTTTGTTATTCAGTTTCTTTATGTGTGGTATCTTGAATACTCAAAACAAATATTTGCTTGTTCTATAATCGGTTCTTGCCATTTCAGACTGCAGTGGGAATTAAAAGGTTGAACAAATTCATGAACGGAGATGAATTAGACGACGGAGCGGTAGAACACGACCCTAATGAATGTAAGTATTTCAACATACATTAACCAATGTTCTAGGCTTATTCTTACTCGGACACTGAACGAATCGCTCCGAACTAGTACAATCGGTTAAATGAACTAGTTCGGTCTTCTAGTACTATTAGTTTATTTTAGTACACTGATTCTGTTATGTAGATCGAACGAAAAAAGTCTTTATAACACACATTTATAACACATAGGAGTGTTCATGGCCCAATATCGAAACATACTCGCAACAGAGTTACAGAGCCGTACCCATCTCACTCGCGCTCACATCACTAATCTCACGTCTCATTCTAGCACTATTAGTTCATTTTAGTACATCGATTTTTTAATCAGATCGGACGAAAAACGTCTTTATTACTATCACAATGTCGCAAAATACTCGCAACACACTCACAGAGCCGAATCCATCACGCTCGCGCGCGCTTGTCACCAATTTCACGTCTCGTTCACACCTATTCATTCGTGATCGGCTGTCCTAATGTGAACTAAAAGACCGATTTGAACGACCAAAAAGGAATAGTTCGTTCTCGTTCACTTAAAGGAATTGCTTCCTATTAGTACATAGTAGGTACATGTACTACACAAGCCTACAATGTTCTATACAGCGCGTTCATGATATCCCATAACTCTAGTGCAAGGCTATTCCTAGACTGTGGCATTTCGAATATGTCAACATTTCGACTAGCGGTCGCCCGCGACTTCGTACGCTTGAATCCCGTTTTACTTCCGTAGAGGTTGAATTTTGCAAAATCCCGTCTTAGTGATTACCTACATTTTAAAAGAAACCCCCATGCAAATTTTGAGACTCCTAGCACTTTTTAGTTTCTGAGATTTCGTGATGAGTGAGTAAGTCAGTCAATGACCTTTCGCTTTTATAGTACAGATAGATTTACTTATCAATGAAAATTATGTAAAAACAACAGCACATCAAGCTATCTTTTAGTATGTTATTCTGCCACGTTTATTATGTTATGGTACTGAGACTTACTATGTATTCCACAAACATCTGCGTTCATTTTGTTCCAATAAAATAAAGACCTTTTCGATTCCCAGCGAACCCCCTGGTGATTGAGAACGGGCACTTCTCGTGGGGCGAGCAAGACGCCGAGCCCGTGCTCAAGAAGATCAACCTGAACGTGCCCCGCGGCTCCCTCGTGGCCGTGGTCGGCGCCGTCGGCTCCGGCAAGAGTTCGTTGCTCTCCGCCCTCCTGGGCGAGATGAACAAGGTCTCCGGACGAATTAACACTACCGGTGAGGTCCCATCTTGATTTGTTATCACATCACTAGCAGTCCAGTAGGCCTAGGACGCGCGCCGCGATAAGCGTTTACGCCATTTTATCGATTTTGCGCGATAAGCCCATACATTTGTCGTCTAAAATCATCGATAAGATTTTATCACAGTGCGCAACCTAGCCCGGTTGGGTACATGGGTGTACACAGCTTTTGATACAGGTCAGTTTGGCCCAGGGACATACTGATTTTTATACAGATATCCTCTGCGACACCTCGAGACGAAATAATTTAAGGTATTTAGGGGCTGGTTTTCAGGGAAGCAGCTGCGTCTTTCTTGGCAACACATGCCACTATAGCTTTATGAGCCTCTATTTATCATATTCTTCTGTATTATGTTGTATTTTACTAAGAATATTTACCTTTATAAAAAATATTAGACAGTCAACCTGAAATATGTAATCTCAACTCTTAATATACGTATTATAACTAACCTAAAATATGTTCTAGGTGAAATCGCTTACGTTCCTCAACAAGCGTGGATACAAAACGCCACTCTGCAAGACAACATCCTTTTCGGCAAACCGTTTGACGAGCACAAATACAACAACGTCATCAATGTGTGCGCTCTAAAGACCGACTTTGACGTGTTACCCGGAGGTGACCAGACAGAAATTGGTGAAAAGGGTAAGTTAAAAGTAAAATAGTTACGAGACGTCAGACAATTTTTATTTTATATTTTTGTAAAAAAATGTTTAAGAAAAACTTTTATCCTGAAAAGTTAACCTCATGGAATGGAGCCTTGAGTCGAGTACGATATTTCTTGTGATTAACTAATTAGTGCCAACTTCATCACACCAAACTGACTGAAGCAGGTTAAGGCCTCAGCCTCGAACTTAACGGGCAGCAGGGCGGCGGCGGCGGCGGCGCGGGAGCGGGGCGGGCAACGCAGACCCGTTCTCGAAACCAGCGGGCAGCTCGCGCGGCGCTTTAGCGGCGAAGTGTTGTGTTCGGGGTTGTGTTGTCGAGATATTTGTTTTTATTCGCGAACGCTATGTCTGAACAACGGCGACAATTTTATTTCGATTCAATTTTATTCCTTACGCTCGATTTATTGTGGGCAAAAGAAGGAGTGCGCTGCCCGCTCGTTGCCCGCTCCCTCGCCGCTGCCCGCTCGTTGCCCGCTCCGGCGCCGCTGCCGTGCCGCTGTTTTCGAGAACCGGTCTATTTGATTTTACGCATAAGATCCTGCCGCTCCCGCCCCGCCGCACAGTAGTTTGATTTTAAAAATAGGTGGACATACGATCGAAAGTCATAATTTCACCGAAACAAAAATGGTTTTGGATAGCATTTTGAATGCTGATCAACATTTGTCATTATGCATTTTTCGATAAAACGAGCCTTTCATGCTTAAAAAAAATATGACAAGAAAATTTGTATGGAGAAAAATCTTTTTTATTTTTTTTCTGGCTACTGTTGCAAACTGTAGCGGTCAAACCTTATGTAGTCGTAAGTACCTATGGTGCCTAACATTACTACATAAATACTTTTTGCGGGCACGCGCGGCCAAGCGAGTAATGGACATGCAAAATTTTAAATATTTTTATTTATTCATTATTGATTTTAATGCACTTAAAGTAATTATTAATAGATAAATATACTTAGTCTAACTTACTACAGCCCCCTATTACCTCATTTCACGCTAAAACCTTTCAAACTAGAACCTAAGTTTGTAGGTACTAGGTAGTCTAAGTTGTTTTTATTGTCATTATAATATTCACTACTGGTCTACTGGTTATCGTGTAAGATAGATTAGGTAGATATCAACCCTTTACCTAGGTATATACCTACTTCTTGGCACTTATAATACCGACATACATGATTAAAAAAAGTCTTCAAGCAAGAACCCTTGACTTCAATGGTTATGAAAGATTTTTTAACTTTCTAGAGTAGTCCTGAATAGATCCTTAAATCATTTTGACTGTCATAATCGATTACAGTAGGTAGTGGGTTCAGTAAGGGTTTCAACCCATATAGTAAACAATACATTTTTATGGCTCTCCATTCAGTTAGTCAAATAATTCCATCATAAATGGAAATATCCGTAACCCTCTTCTACACATTATTCATCATCCATCATCATTTCAACCATAGAACGTCCACTGCTGAACATAGGCCTCCCCCAATGATTTCTACAATGGCCGCTTGGTGGTGCCCTGCATCCACCGCCTTCCTGCTACCTTTATGAGGTCGTCGGTCCACCTTGTGGGTGGACGTCCTACGCTGCGCTTTCCGGTACATGGCCTCCACTCCAGAACCTTGCTGCCCCATCGGCCATTAGTTCTGCGTACTATGTGCCCTGCCCATTGTTACTTTAGCTTGCTAATCCGTTGGACTATGTCAACGACTTTGGTTCGTTTACGGATCTCCTCCTCATTTCTGATTCGATCTTGTAAAGAAACACCGAGCATAGTCCTCTCCATAGCACATTGTGCAATTTTGAGCTTATTTATAAGGCCTATATTGAGAGGCCACGTTTCCGAGCCGTATTGCCACACATTATTGCAGATCCATTATGTACACCTCTACCTATAGTTTTATATGCCAGCTAACGTACACAAAAACTGCTGATACATGGTGCAGATAATGTGATAACATTTTGGTGTACTGCAAACCTGCCTATTGGATTCTTTCGGAAAAAGTAAGTATGTGAGTGACTTTGATTATTTTGAACACTCTGATCAAGATAAGTGAATAGGCTAAAATATCTTTTTTTGATTGTTTTTCGAACGAAGATAATAATTGAAGACATGAACGGAAGAAGGTGATAAATGTCGGATTTCAGATTTTTATCAGTTCGATGATTGGGTAAAGGTATGCTTTATGCTTTATGTTTGAGGCTACTTATAAAGGTTGTTATATACGTTATCTTTTTAGACGAAGGGAAAGAAACATACACCTCTTTAAAGGAGTCAAAAAAAAAAGAATATTTTTGCGAAAGTATAAGACTAAGAAGAACTGGAAATTACAGTTCTATCAAAATTGAAACTATCCCGCTACCTACTGTAATCGATTATGACAGTCAAAATTATTCAAGGATCTATTCAGGACTACTCTAGAAAGTTAAAAAATCTTTCATAACCATTGAAGTCAAGGGTTCTTGCTTGAAGACTTTTTAATCACGTATGTCGGTATTATAAGTGCCAAGAAGTAGGTATATACCTCGGTAAAGGGGTGATATCTACCTAATCTATCTTACACGATAACCAGTAGACCAGTAGTGAATATTATAATGACAATAATCGACTTAGGCTACCTAGTACCTACAAACTTAGATTCTAGTTTGAAAGGTTTTAGCGTGAAATGAGGTAATAGGGGGCTGTAGTAAGTTAGACTAAGTATATTTATCTATTAATAATTACTTTAAGTGCATTAAAATCAATAATGAATAAATAAAAATATTTAAAATTTTGCATGTCCATTACTCGCTTGGCCGCGCGTGCCCGCAAAAAGTATTTATGTAGTAATGTTAGGGACCATAGGTACTTACGACTACATAAGGTTTGACCGCTACAGTTTGCAACAGTAGCCAGAAAAAAAATAAAAAATATTTTTCTCCATACAAATTTTCTTGTCATATTTTTTTTAAGCATGAAAGGGTCGTTTTATCGAAAAATGCATAATGACAAATGTTGATCAGCATTCAAAATGCTATCCAAAACCATTTTTGTTTCGGTGAAATTATGACTTTCGCTTACGCGCCGCTGCCCGCTAAGTTCGAGGCTGAGGCCTAAGGGCTTCCGCTAAAATACGCGCTGGCGCACACTGTTCAGTATCAAAAATTAATATGAGCAGCGCACGCCAAAGGTGTGCAATGTGCATTAACATGCCTATGCCTATTGCATGCTTCGTGCGCCCGTGCAAGTTTTTTTTTTATATTTAAAAGTTATTTGCACATTGAACAGGGTATAAAAGGCTTGATGCTATTTCGTCAGTGAAGTTCCAACAATGCGTAAGTAATTTTTGACGGTTTTAACATTTTGATGCCATTGGATGAAAAAAGACCGCGTGCTTTTTTCCGACCAATCTCCTGTAAAATGCACATTTTTGACTTACGCACTGTCGATTTGGCACTCCTTCCGTTCCCAAGGTTCAGTTTTCTAAGTTGTACAGTGTTCTAAGATCTACACTCGGCATCAAATAAATCGCACCTCCCGCGACAAGCACTTATTAAACGTATGCATCCCCACTTTCCACCAACATTGGTACCATTTGAAAGCCTAGTTCTAAACTTCATTTCATTAAAAAAATGTGTCTTTAGAAGGACACAGTCACTTCTTCAAAAAATAGGTAGTTACGCTTGAGCCAACTTTTATGGCTATAAAACTATTAAATTGGGATTAATTGCTATCCATCTGTTAAATAGGACAAGTAAGATCATTATTTGGTTTTATAACCACAAATATTGGTCTACTTGGTCCCAGAGGTGAGCCCCGAGTAAGGCCTTTTTTCAAGTCACATTTATGGTACCTGTTAATTGTTTATAAAAAAATTTAATGAGTTTTTCTTTAAGTTTATTTATTGGGCTTTCAAATAACACCAATATGGGTACCATGATTATGTCAGAAGAAAATCTCTAAAGTTCGCATCGCTCAAGGTGCGATTTATTTGACGTTGAGTGTATAATCTGTGATGTTTGTCTGTAGGTATCAATTTGTCGGGCGGCCAGAAACAGCGCGTGTCGCTGGCGCGGGCCGTGTACTTCGACGCGGACAATTACTTCCTGGACGACCCGCTCAGCGCANAGATTCTTCCCACCCATTTATCCCGTTAGAAATTGCTTGTCCATTTGTTGATAAACTGGCTCCTCCATGGGTCCCTGAAAAACTAATTATAACTCCATCGCCAGTCGCTGTGTCTGTTATTGAACAGCCATTTACACTGTTTGAACTCAAGGGAATCATCCAAAATGTAACTGATTCGTCTCCAGGTGTAGATGGTATTCCGTACTCCTTCTTTCATAATTTAAATGATCATGTTCTCTCCTATTATTTACAAATTATCAATTCTATTGCGTTGANGTATCAATTTGTCGGGCGGGCAGAAACAGCGCGTGTCGCTGGCGCGGGCCGTGTACTTCGACGCGGACAATTACTTCCTGGACGACCCGCTCAGCGCCGTCGACTCGCACGTCGGCAAGCACATATTCGATAAGGTACTCATAATATGCCAACTTGATAATAGTAACTCTCTATAAGACAAATGTTGAACATTTTCAATGGTTTTCGATCGTTTTTTTTTTGTCTTCGGCGCTTGCGATTTTGGTTAAAGTACCTAATAATGTGCTCACAGTTTTTATTCAACTTCGAAAGTTCTGAGCTCCAAGGGCGTTTAGTTGCAGTCTGCTAATGGATACAGTCTGCTACCAAACGTGAAAAGAGAGAGAGATCCAACAATACGTAGCTTACAAGCTATGTTTTGTTGATCCCCTTGAGTTGATGGACTATTGATTTGATGAGGGCTATGAACTATTGGTTGGGATTTTGTTATGATTTGTTGTGGTTTATAGGGGTCAATCCGATCGTATGATATTTGTTACAGCTCTATAAAGGTTTTACGATGAACATACGGCGATCGTCAGCAGCATCTCTATGTCGACCTTTCGGCTCAGTTTCCACCAAGGCGGAGCGGAACAGAGCGGTGAAGTGTCGGGCCGTAAATTTTTTCCATATTTGACCGCAGCGGCTTTTTTTTCAAATTTTTCCATATTTGAAATCTGATTCGTTATTCAAAACACTTCTCCGCCTTGATGGAAACCGGCCTTAAACTGTTTGAACACCGCCTGCACGGTAATACTATCTATACAGTATTCCAACTCAGCCATATTTTTTAAATAAATGTCAACAGCCCCGCGGTACGTCACGGTATGACAACATGCGATAGGGCTGCTCACCTATAGTACCCATTCAAATTACATCTGTCTACTTAGAATTTCTATCTAGTTTTGTGATTGTAATTTTTTTTTATTAGACAAACAAAATACTTTGTGAATGGAATAGGATAAAAATGCGTGTTGTTTTGTGATTAGTAGATTTAATTAAAAAAAATATGCTAAAATAATTTTGAATCTACTAATCATAATGAGTACTTAATGACCTGTTACTTTAATTTCAGGCTGANGAACTACTAAATAAAGCAAAAAACAATAATAAATTATTATGGGAAACTATAAGGAATCTGACTAATCTAAATAAAGAAAAAACAAAAAATACCGAATTACTAAGCATCGCAAATTCTCCATTGGAGTCTGCTAATATTGTGAACAGACACTTTCTGAATGTTGGCAAATCCTTGGCTGAAAATATCGCACCCGGGAGGAGCGACATGTCTTTGACTGAGTATTTGGGCTCGCTTCCTACTGTGGTTAATAGCATTGCTGTAGTTGAGCCTGACTTACACGAAATAGAGTCAATCATAATGCAATTGAAATCTTCATCGGCCCCAGGCTGGGACCGGATTCCCACAACTTTCTTGAAAATGGCTCGGAAAGAGTTAGTACCAGTCATAGGACACCTAAGCAAACTTTGCTTTAGCCAGGGCATATTTCCTCGTGCTCTAAAACGTTCTGTAATTCATCCTATATATAAGAGTGGGGACAGAGACAACGTAAGCAACTATAGACCAATTTCTGTTCTACCTGTTTTATCGAAGGTTTTGGAGAAACTCATCAACAACAGACTCACAGACTTTCTAAATAGATATGATATTTTATCAAACTCACAGTATGGTTTCCGAAAAGCGAGGTGCACGGAGGACGCCATCTCGGAACTTACTAGTGATATAGTTAATTATCTTGACAGTAAAAAGAAACCTATATGCATTTTTCTAGACCTAAAAAAAGCTTTCGATACTGTCTCTGTCCCTATTCTTGTAAGAAAACTGGAAAAGAAGGGAATAAGAGGAGCCTTTCTGGAACTACTCAAGGACTATCTGACTGACAGAACTCAGTGTGTTATGCTANTTTGAAATTCGAAGGAAAACTCGCGTTTCGTCGGTTTATATGAAGTCACAATACTGTATGATATTATTACCGTGCCGCCTGTGTATTTCTTGCCGTTCCAACCCTGACGCCAAGAAATGTACTCAAAATATCGTACCCCACGAAATTATTCCTCTCGCATTTATCATCCAGGTGATCGGCCCCAACGGACTGCTCAAGAACAAAACCCGCGTGTGGGTGACGCACAACGTGTCCTACCTGGCTCAGACGGACATGGTACTGGTGCTACGAGATGGCGAGGTGTCAGAAGCCGGCACGTACCAACAGCTGCTGGAGAAGAAAGGCGCCTTCGCTGAGTTCCTCCTGCATCATCTAAGTGACGCCGAGAGGACCTCGCCCGAAGGCAAGTACCAAGTACTAACCTCCGTGTTAAGCTGAAGGCTGTGGCATCTTATGCAGCTGTAATAGGTACTCTTTTACAACAAAAATGCCTAGTCACATGCGCCGTCAAAGGCGCCTTCACCGAGTTACTGCTGCATCACCTAAGCGACGCCGAGAGAAACTCGGAAACTGATCAAACCAGCGGTCGGCGTCGCCTAACCGTAGCTGAGTCGATGCTGATCCGTTTATGTTACGTGATTAACACTAGAATCTTATGTAGCTCTTATAGGTACTATTCGGATTTTACAACAACGTCTAGTCTGAAGTTCCGTCAACTGTACCAAAAATTTTCATCCATCCATTCTTTTAATATTCTACTTTACCAATTATTATACTTTTCATTTCAGAATTGGACGAAATAAAACAACATCTAGAAACAAAACTCGGCTCTGAGTTCCAGAGTAAACTACAAAGGGCGAGATCGTTATCAGAAAGCAATTCAGAATCGGACCAAACCGCAGCAGGTAGGTCACAATATACTTATACTTTATTATTGTAAAATACTCTGTCTGGCGATATCCCAACAAGATCTGTAGTCATAAGTTTTTGACCTGACTCTTTTTGAAGGCTGACTAAAGCTCAATCTACTGGGTATATTATGTATTTTGAGACTGTAAATAAATAATGTGATTCCTTTTTAGGCGACCGTTCCGGCAGCCAGAAGCGGCGAACAGAAAGTATTACACCTAACGAACTCAAAGAGAAGTCGAAACTTATTGAAACAGAAAAAACTGAGACCGGCAGTGTGAGTATTTCGAAAGTCCAATCTCCCCAAATCGATTCAAGTGCACTACCTGAAGTAGTAGATTTTTAAATTATGTTTGTTATGTACCATTATTATAGATCGTTTCATCCACGAAGACGCGCCCCACCATTCTTCTGCTAAAGTTTGACTATTAGCAGTACACGCTAAATTATCCACGAGTGCACAGCACACGCACACTACAATAATGACACTCGGATCGCTCGGATCAAGATCCCCGCACCCCGCGCTTCCCTCGACCAAAAATTGGTAGGTCTTCGTGGATGAAACGATCTACAGGGTGTTAGGTAAATGGGTATATGAGCCGAGACCAGCCCATGTTAACATACTCATATAAATACTATAGTGGTGTCAGAAAGTCTGGGAAAGGTACCATTATTGAGTAATCAGCTGATTCAGTTATTGTCGCCAGATTGAGTCGTGATACCCCTGAAAATTAATAGTACGACAAACTTGCGTAGATAAAACAAATAACAGAATTCATTATTATTTTCTGCCTAAAAATTTTTCTCTGAGAGGCAAAAACCTTAAGCAGTTCCTCAGGAAAATCAGTCCATCTAAAAAGATTTAGCATAAGTCAAATACTCCCTTACCTTATTTGATTCGATTTGGATAAGTAAAAGTAAACAAAGTGGTCAAGAATTAATTTTACTTCATTGCCTGTAACTTACTTATTAAAATTAATTGAATAATCATTAAACTTGATAACTGATTAAGGAAAATGAGACATTGTAGGTAATCATCTAAATTTTATCATCGTAAATCACGATTATTGAAAAAAAACCTTAGGCATTAAAGAAACGTGTCCAACGCACTGTTTAATCTTTGAAGGACAACGAAAGGTCCTATTGTTCTCGAACAATGGGACGGCACGGTAGCGAGAGTGAGACGCAAGACGTATCGCACGGCGGCTTTCACTTGCAAGAAAGAGTTGGAAGATCATCGCGGCGCAGGAGTAGGGAAGTGACATTGAAGGCAAAAAATCGATTAAGATTTTTCTCTTGTTCAATAATAAATCGTTGAAGGATTTTTTTTCTACAAATAATAAATTCAGGTGCCATTAATTAATTTCCAATCATTAATGGAGACGACATGTGGTTGGGGTTAAGTTTTCATTTCATGATTGACTAATGAAGGTCGAGTCGTCTGTCCAAAATCCTTCAACTTTCTTCTCAATAAACTGCCAAAAGAGTACTCACAGTTATATCCGTTTCACTCACACACTATCACAACAGACGGCGAACTCTTCATCCAACACGAACTTCTTCGGGTTCCGAACCCGAACTCCTTTCGGGCTCCGACACGAACCGCTTAGGGCTCCAACACGTCCTCCTTAGGGCTCCAACACGACTCCCTAGGGCTCCGACCGTGTCTCCACCAGATGGCGCCACCTCAGCGCAGCACCACCATCATCATCTCCTGATCTTCCTCAACCAGTTGGTTGCCCTGACAGCACCACAGCTGGTACTGTCAAACTGGTGTCAGCAGCTCCTAGCTGACCCAGCTTCTTCACCTGTCCTGTTTGCGACAGCGATCCACTGTCCAGGACGTCACCCCCCTCCAAAAATGCACAAAGTGTGATCCCGGTACCTGCACCGTTACCAGTGCCCAATGGACATCAGCTTCCTGATGATATCCGGCTCGAAGGACCATGAATAAACCACGGATACTCTCGGCGCACTTAAGGGACTCTTATCTAGGTATAAATAAGACGTCAATATTTAGGTGACAATTTATTGGTTGACACAGGTTGTCAATGGTTCACAATGGTTGTCAAAGGTACTCAAAAGCTTAAAACTAAATAAGCTAAAATTATTCAGCTTTAGGAAGGAGACAAATCATTCTGTTACCCTTGAAACTAACAACTAGAACATCATCGTTACCGGGATGGACCACAATCACCCTGCCACTGAGCCAAACCCGTAGCTAGTTGCCCACCGTTATGACAACTAAATCACCAACTTTTAGGTTGACAAATTTGCAAAGTCCATCTTTATGTTATTCACCTTACGACGTTCATGAAGCTGTATGTTTTCAAGTCTCCAACCAACTCTCAACTTAATGTTCCTAGCAAGAAAAGGCTTCAAGAACCGGAGAAAACTACGATGGGTAAGTATCAATTTTCGTTTTACCTTTCAACATCAGCACTAAAGTACTCAGATTGGCATGCAATACAACCCATAGCCTTCTGTATCTCTACTGTTGTTGAATACCCGTCGCGTTTCTCAAGCGTATCCTTTTATATTTAACTTTTCTTTTTGTTTCAGTTTCTTCGTAGGTCTGCACGTCGACCTTGTAGCGGTATACATCTTGACTTCGGTTCCAGGTAATACCACCACTTTTTATTATTTTATCAGCTTTCCTTTTCAGCCCTTCTTCGTTTCCTTTCCGTTGACTTACTTTACCATCTTCTTTCAGTGTCTTTACCAAATCTTCATTGTTAGTAGTCAACCTTTGCAACACACATCCTTCTTTACCTAACATCATATTCATTTCTCTGTAAAGTTGACTCCCCTGATCGACAATTTCACAACCCATCATGAGATCGTCCACATTAAAATCTGACAATATCTTTTCAGCCGCCGTTGGAGAAACTTCATCATGATCCAAATTCATGTCAACATATTCATTAGTAACCTCTGTGTATTTCTGTTTCAGATCGCCATTTTTCAGTCTTCGTTTTAATGAATACATTCTTTTTTCAGGTGTTTGCCAGGAATTCTTCACATCGGGAACTTCATTCTTCACCGGGAGACGCTCATTGTATCGACCAGTATCATCTCTACGACTAGTTCTGGTAAAGTATCCTTCACGTGTCTCTTTATTTTCTGTACACTTTCTCTCCTTTGGCAACGGAATGTCATCTTCTAACTCCTTAAACTTTCTTAGAAGCTGATTATCCTCCACGCCACAATGCATCACATTTATTGTTTCAGAGGGCTTCATGGGCGTGTGAACAATACCAGACAAAATCCACCCCAATGACGAACACTGAGCGAGTGGTGAACCAAGCGGTCCCTTCATGACACCGTTTTGAATAATCCGGCTATATACTTCTGAACCCAACAATAAATCTACACTGTCAGAAGTATAATAGCTCGAATCCGCGAGGACAATGTCCTCAAGCTCCTTCCATTCCTCCGCTGTTATCCTTTGATTAGGTAAAAGTGAAGTAATGGACCCCAACACATAAGCTTTCNTCTAGAAGATCTGTAATATGGGAAATTTTATTTTTGTCTTACATGTTCCCATCATTAGAAAATCGACTAAATCAACATTGAGCTAATATTCTAGACATGCGGGAGCATGTTAAGCCTAGTTCCAGGGAGGGGACTGCACCGTGCGTATATTTAGACGAACCACTTGGAGCCACTTTTGACTCCTCATCACCCAAAAAGTACTGTGCATTAACACTTCAAATTTGGCTCATTTGTTGAGACTTGCAAGATAAACATCAGCTTCAAATTTCATAAACATACCTCAAACGGTTATTTAGGTATTGACGTCCAAAAATCTACATGGCTGACCTATAAGACCAAATTCTAACCACTTCCAGATGACCTTGAAGGTTCAAATTTGGCATCCAGATAGGTAGTTGTGTAATACAAAGGAACAAATAAAAAATCAGTAAATTTTAATATTTCACAGGTGATAGATAAATTTTAGTGCCCTAAAGGACGCATAGTTTCCGAGGATTAAGCGAAAAACCGAAAAGTGGTACCTTTAAACCCCCCTCTCTCCGGCAGCTCAAAGGCTAAGGGCAGGGACTTTTGCTATGTTCACCTCCTAACTAGTCTAAATAAAGTCCCAAAGTCAAAAATTGTGTTCCACGGATTTCCGTCTATTCGCTGGGTGCGAAGTACTAGGTGGGGGTAACATAATCTATCGCAGCGCTCATGGTGGTCAAAAGAAGAAATAATGTAAGCTCTGTCATCAGATGTATCTGTCAATGGCAAAGCGATTCTACATAATACATTTTAATATCATTAATTAATCGCATGAAAAGGGTCCTACTGGGAACTTAAATAAAAGAGTGGACTGTATTTCGATAGGGCTGTTTTAATAGCCGTTTACAATTTGGAAATAACTAGACTATACAACGTGGTAGTACAAAAATTAGTCACAGTAGTTGTTGTGCACAGATGTTTGCATTATGATGAGAGCGTGAATTATTGAACTCTGCCCTTGTTTTGTTCTTAATTCTTCTACATCTCAGACTTGTCCAGCCAATACCAACAACTTTCCTTTAAATACGGTTTGTGGTTGGAATTTGATACTGTAACACTCACAAACCTGGTCTTCAAAACAATACTTATTTCGATCTGAAAACGTTATTTAATTTATTACTAGCGATACAGGAACATTTAAATATATTTACTGTTATATAATGAAACCGTTAAAGTAGCTTTTTCTTTTTGTTTTACTGTAAAACTACAACTATAAATGAAGTAAACAAACCCTGACACAATCAAAATTAAACACACTTTTTGGACTTACCTCATTTGATTTGAATGACCAAAATGATTTCAAAACCTTTTTTCCACTCAAATTGTGGTATCACAAAAATTTTTTAGTTGAAAATATTTGTTATTTTTTCACAAATATACGACCTAAATGTCAATGTGACAGAGCCCACAAAGTTGTGGACGCTAGTTGGCGCTGTAATCGTGCACAGAGCCAATAATGCTTTATTGACTGGACTATGTCCTAAATGCTTACATTGTTGTAGGTAAAATGGAGCGTGTACAAACATTACCTGACGAGCGTGGGCATGGTGGCGTCGATCGTTACGGTGCTGATGAACCTCATCCTGCAGGTCTTCCAGGTCGGCTCCAACTACTGGCTCGCGGAGTGGTCCAACGACCAGGATATGGTAAGCACACCTGTACAAAGTTTTAATGGTGTACGGTCAGCGTCATATAGTTCGATACACCCAAAGTTGCCGAAAAGTCTTTGTTACTTAGAATAACGTTGTGTTGTTTTCATTTATTGTCCATTTTGGTATCACGAACTACTTTTGTTTTTTTTAGACAGACAAACTTCCTTTCTATCTTTACGATTAGTGGGCTGAATAAAAATACCAGACAATGCCACGTGTGTCGTGATACAAACTTAAAATTTCGTGGTATCGATCAAGCCTTAGCCAGTTCGATTTTTCAAGTTATTTACAACTAGCTTTCCGCCCGCGGCTTCGCCCGCGTGGAATTTTGTCTGTCACAGAAAAACTTTATCGCGCGCGTCCCTGTTTCAAAAACCGGGATAAAAACTATCCTATGTTCTTTCCCGGGACTCAAACTATCTCTATGCCAAATTTCATCAAAATCGGTTGCGAGGTTTAAGCGGGAAAGCGTAACAGACAGACAGACAGAGTTACTTTCGCATTTATAATATTAAGTTGGGATTTAAAACTTTGACCAGAAGTAAAGGATTTTATGAAACTTCCTGCAATTAGGCGCGATAATCTTTTCGTCACTCATAACCACTTTTCCAACCATGCGCCATGTTTTAATTTGATGTCATAATTATGACGTATACAAATGCTTATTAATATAATTCTAAATCGTTGTTCCTCAGATGGTCGACGGTGTGGTAGATAAATCGAAACGAGATCTCTATCTCGGAGTATACGGAGGGCTCGGCATAGGACAAGGTAAGTCTTTTACATAATATACTAAAACAACGTGCATTTTAATGCAGACAAGCCACTTGCAACCAATCTAGCATGAACTTTGTGTTACGGGAAAACCAGTCACTAATTTTGCCTCTTACTGTGCTGGTTCTATACTTTTCTATAAAGTTTATTGAAGAAATGCGTATGGTTCAGTACATATTTTGTAATCATCCATAAGTTATACATACACGGATTCGTGCCTTTATCTTAGAATGGGTGGTATTCGGGAAAAAGTGGGTGTTGTTCAACTGACTACTTTGTATAATTTGGGATGAGATCGCATGATAATGGTTTATCATATTAACTTCGCTAAAGTCTGTCAATGAAACTATAGAATTTAAACAGACATTAATGAAGTTATTATTGTTGATAAATATGTAAATATTTTCCGCAGAACAATAACAACTGTAAAATATAAGAATGTTGCGTGTATTTATATATTTTTAAAATTTCTAAAATAAGTGGGACTACGTATTCGTAATTATGTACAAAACATTAATTTAATTAATAAAGAAACTAGATACACTCATTACAAAAACTTATTAGTTAAAAAAAACAGGAAATCTAATAAGTTTCGATTACAATATTTTTGGTCATCATTGAATTACTCATAAAAAATTTAACAGTGCTGTAGTTCCTTGTTTACCATTGAATGCTGTGTTACTTTTTGTTAAACATTGATTTCGCTGTTGTGAAAACAGATAAAAGGGTGTTATAAGACTGTTAAACTTTTTATGCATAATTCTAATTGTACAAAGTACATAATAATAATATATTGCAACTTACAAGACAATTAGAATCTATCCCCTGAGTTCTTGATTTGTATTATTATTGTAGACTATTTTACAATAATAATATACCCTTTCAAAATGCTTATTATATTTTTATTATCAAATAATGAATACATTATTTATATTTTCTTGTTTATTCATTTTGAATTGCAATCGATTGATTATTATGATTAATATGGTATTGAGGTATTACGATTATTTTTCTTGTTGCGATTAATATGCATGGTTTTCTTTGAATTAATTTCTTCTAACATTTCTTTAAATCTGCATGTATAATATTATCTTGTTTTTAACTATACTTTTGCCTCATGACTGTGCCCTATTCATAACACAAATAAATGTCGTGAAATAAACCGCCAGAATTTTAATATCGATATAAATTAAATTACACTAACACACAGAGGGATACAATATCGATTATAACTTACGTAAAATTCATTCGAGTAGAATTAAATTGGTATGGTAATAATAAAATCATCGAATACTTATTCCGAGGCGCATACGCATACAAATTGAATTGTTTCTCCGAGTGGAGTCTTAGCTTGAAATCTACAGATCCACCCGTAGTCCTTAATGTGGGAGAGGAGTTCACTTGAGCCTTAAGAAAAGAATATGGTTTGAAATAATGCAAACCAAAATCATACGCGAAGTCACAAAATTGGGTGGTATGGGTATTTCACGACATTTATACATTACTTACGCTTATGATTTTAATTATTTCCCGTATAGAGAAATCATAATGTAATATAACTAATGCATGTTGTGAATATAGCAAACGGGTTTTTTTGTATACATATTCAATTGGTTCGTTTTTATGTAATTGTTATTGTGCGTTTCATCGACCCTCGTGTGCATTATTGCTAAACTTCTTATTTAATAAATACAGTTAGACAAGGGCACAGAGTGAGCGATGTTGTTATTACACCACAGACATGCATTTAATAGATGAAGCAAGCATATTTTTTTGTATTCCCTTTTCCTCATTTTATTTAATCTTAAGTTTAAATTGTCACGGACGATATTTTGTTTTACCTCGTTTTAATACGAACGATTGTTAAAAAAACGTTTAAAATGTACCCCTGTATTGTTAAATTGTATCATATTGAACTCTGTGAGATTGTTGTGAAGTGATATTCCTTAAAGGAAAATATCTCGAGCATTAGATGTCACTTTTTTGGTTCGAGATGTATTTTTTTGTATCCGTTACCTAGTCATTAACCATCTAACCTATTTTACTTGTCAAATCAACGTCGTCTTACGCCTTGGAAACAGAACTCTAAAGCGGCGCGCTGTCAAAAGCGTGGTTGTCTCCGTTGAGTAGCTCGCGTACGGCCTGATCGCGGTCGCAGACGAGCCGGTACCATACAGTTAATATTCCTTCGGAATAGAGCAACAACCACGAGCTGTCAAACGAAACCGATTTTGGATGACACTGGATATCATTTGTGTGTCAGTGTCAGGATTATTTAAATTTTGTACAATATATCAGTCACTCAACTAGTCACCACGTTTCTGAAGCAATATTTCTCATAAACAAATACTAAAAATATCTCAAATTATCAGCGTGCCACTAAGTGCCTCTGAACTGTCAAATAGTTGCAAAAAAAAAAAGGTTCTGTTTGACGTGACGGCGACAGCATCACGCATCTCTTTTTATCACACAGTGTTGCTGCTAGTGACATCTCGCTCGCTCAGTTGTTTGTTGCTCTATTCCGCTAGGTATATTAACTTTATAACCGGTACGCATACCGGCGATCGCTAACGGCTACAGTACCTTCTATAGGCAGAGCAGCGATACTCTGCCCGGTGAAACTGGAACGCTCCTCAAGCTACCGCGCGCGTCCTCCAAAAGCTTGCGTCACCTAGCTAAAGGCATGGCTGTGTACTATACCGTGGCCGCTGGGGCGCAGTGGTGTCGGTGTCGGTGTCGTCGCTGGCGCTGTACCTGGGCACGCTGGAAGCGGCGCGCGCGCTGCACGCGGCGCTGCTGGGCGGCGTGCTGCGCGCGCCCTCCATCGGCTTCTTCGACTGCACGCCCGTCGGCCGCGTGCTCAACCGCTTCAGCAAGGATGTCGACGTGCTCGACAATGTGCTCCCGATGACGCTCAGGGGGTGGACCTCGTGCTTCTTCGCGGTATGCGAACGCGCCGCCCGATGTTTCGATGTGGCGCGGTTGCACTGTGCGGGAAATTGATTGAGACAGGGTCTAATTACAAAAAGTTAAACCCGGGACGAACACTGGTTTAAAACGACATTTCCAAACTGAAATGTCAATTTAAACTAGAGTTCAACTAGTCATTTTTTTTTTATTAAGGGGAATAGTGTTAACACGCACTTCAGTTAATTTTGTCATGGATCTCCCATACTTCGGTTGCGTGCTCGCGCTGTCCGATTTTCCCGCATAGTGTAACTGCGCCAATACGGGTGTAAAGAGCCTCGTATTCATTGGCCGATGAATGTTTCGCGTCTCCGTCGTTCGTCTACTAGTGAATACGTGGCTTAATGGTTCGATTGAAGTACTATGCTCACTACCATACCGTACTAGATTGCATCAGACAACGTACTCTTCAAAACGCCTACCATATTTTCGATTGTGCCTGCGTACTCGTTCTAGAACCGAAAATATAACGATAGCAACGCCTAAGGCGTAACGCTTTTGTATTATTTATACTGTCATGGCTTGGTATAGCGCAATGAGCAGTGTCCTTCAATTTTCTCCATTTTACACCTTTGTTTTGAAACATGTGCATTGTGCATATTTTACAGCCAGTGAAACGGCTTACTACTAATTACAAAAAATAAGTACCTATTCAGTTCAGACTTCAGACTATACACATGTACCATTCTACATTATTCAATCTAAATTTCATTTGAAATTGAAACTATGTATTTCATATTGTAAAGTATGCAAGTATCTAATGCATAATAAAAAAAAACCGCATCGACAAAGTTTTACTGCATACTAACAAAATATTAGGATTTCAAATACGTGCGATTTCGTTCAGGTACACGAATTTACTGACGTGGGATCAGTTTATGTTCAATAATCCCAAAAATACATAAATGTAGTGCAATTAGTTCTATCTAATTCTAATGCTTACTTATAGTGCTTAGAAGCCAATTTATACCCGGCGCTTAGAAACTATGTAAGGACTATGCATGATTTCTGTCTTCTATAGTGATTTCAATATGTAGTTGCCCTCAGTCCCTGCACTTTAACTCCCAGCACCAATGTAGTTCCGGTAGATAAATAGACACCGCTTTCACTCATCCCGGGTTCCGTTTAGGCTCGTAAATAATGTATTCATTATTAAGTCCCTGTAGGACTCCCACTAATGCCTACTAATCAATTAATAAACTAGTTTTCGTGGACGTTGTTACAGCCATAGCGTCGTTTTTTGCTGATTTAATGCCATATTTGGCGGGGTGGCGTGCGGCGAAGATAATCCATGCGGTCCTGTTGAACAATGTATTAAAGGCGCCGTTGCAATTCTTCGAAGTGACTCCCGTGGGCAGGATACTTTCTAGATTTTCTAAAGACATGGACGTTTTGGATACGTCACTTCCCTCTAACTTTGCCGACGTGATATTTTGCGCGTTCGAGGTAATCTCCCCGTAAAATAAATTTAATTAATATTTTATTTCACGGGTTATGTTTTGATGGGAATTTTTGTTACATTTCGTCTTATTTTTTTATGAAAACGTGTTCCAAATTCACTGGGGGTTTTACATGTTAATGCTTGATCTCTGTTCTTTCTTTTCATTGTGTGTTTTTTTCTTGGCTTCTTTAGTAATTTGAAGATTGTGTTTTTATGTCTTAATATTTTATGCTTTTACTGTTAATTTATTTATATTAATGAGCCTACATGTTAAAATATGTGACAAAACTATTTAAATATTTATTTATTTTCTATTTACTATATTACTCATGTGTAAATAACATTGTAAACTGATCCCAGGACGGTTTATCGGATAACAAAAGTGAAATTAAACGCAATACCTATGAGCAGTTGCTAACACTCATCAAATGTGTCGTTTTTGCACCACTGCTGCACTGGTGTGACTAATATACAAACATAGGTCTCCAGCCCATGTTTTTTACATAAAACGGCATAATAAATGCGTAAGTGGTTTTTTAACACATTTGATACAAAATATCAAAGCTAGAGTATGCATAACAAATATGTATCTATGCTTTTATTATAAAATCTCATTTAAATGTATTTGAATTAATATGGTATTGCTCTTGTTGATACGTGTATATTTTTTCTAAAAAAATCTATTTACTAAAGCGTATCGCATCTTAAAATGATGATGAATTACAGATTTTTAGTTACACAAGAATGCCGTACACTTAATAATATAAAAATAATCTTAACAAAATAAATTCAGCCAAACACTTACTAAACCTGAAGTGACAGCAAGACGCCATCTGATTTGAACTTACTGCGTATAGGTCCTCGGGACGTTGTTCGTGATCAGTTTCTCGACGCCCATTTTCCTGGCGGTGATCCTGCCGATCGGGGTGGTGTACTATATCATCCAGCGGTTCTACGTGGCCACCTCGCGGCAGCTCAAGCGCTTGGAGTCGGTCTCGCGGTCACCCATCTATTCGCACTTCGGAGAAAGCATCACCGGCGCTTCTACCATCCGCGCTTATGGAGTTACGAACAGGTAAGCGGTGTGCAGGGTGTAATGTTTTAATTCATGGTTATTCTCTTAACAAGAGAAATATGCACAGTTTTAAAAATGCTATTATTGCTTACGTTACCTAATAAGACAATAACTTTTAAAATTAAAACAAGTAACAGACAAAACGTTTATACTAACAGTAACCACCATGTAATTCTATGTGAACTTCAATAAAAAAATCGGCTCAAGAAAGTGATAGCCTAAAGTACAAGTGGTACAACTTATTGTGTACTCATACCGTTATCCACGGATTATAAGTAGTTAACGTGGAGCGCAAAAGAAGACTTAAGTTCGAAGTAAAAAAAATAGACTTACTCTCTCTATGGCATTGGACAGATTTATTGAAGAATCGGAGCGGGGAGTTGACCACAACCAGGCGTGCTACTACCCAAGCTGCATAGCCAACCGGTGGCTGGCCGTACGGCTGGAGATGATAGGAAACCTCATCATCTTCTTCTCTGCCATATTCGCCGTTCTAAACCGAGACGACACCAACCCTGGAATGGTGGGCCTTTCAGTCAGCTACGCTCTGCAGGTAATTCACAGATTTGAAATATAAATTGACTTCGTTATCGAGGCTAAAAAAAGTTTTGTTAAATTTTTTTCCAAAAAAACTAGTTTTGTTAAAACTTGTTTCTTATATGTAGAATAGTTACGTTAACATATTTATTTGCTTTTGTTGTAGATAACACAAACATTGAACTGGCTGGTGAGAATGACGTCTGAAGTAGAGACCAATATTGTCGCCGTTGAAAGAATAAAGGAGTATGCTGAAACTGAACAAGTAAGTCAAGAATTTGGAATTAAGTCTAGGCGCAGTCGGGCAGTTGATCAGTATGGGCATGTTTGGAAGTGCGTACATTACACCGATCTAATTTGGCCGATTCTTCATACAAATTAAAATCGGGCCCAACTAAGTATCGGCCAACTAAAAATCGGTGGTCTGCGCCTAGTCTCTAAGATTGTAACTTAACGTTTTGATAAAATTAACTGCCATATAAATATTCTTCTTTTGGATGTGTTGTAAAAATGACACTCATCTTAAGCCTTGGCGTGGACCACCGACTTTTAGTTGACCGATAGTTGGGTCGGGCTGTTACAAGTGCGCACATTACACCGATTTGTTATCGGTCGATTCTTCATACAAATTAGAATGGGGTCCAAAACTCCATCACGAACTTTTTTGTGACGTGCCAAAATTTTAGTACAAAAAGCAAAAGACAATGCCGGAAATTGGCGTCTTTGTTTTTTCGCGCGGCCATCGACCAAACTTTATTTTTTGATTACAAAATAGTGTAATAAACCAAACTTACTATGGCATGTTATACCTCTAAACTCAGTCTGAACTGAGTTACAAGCATTAGAAGTTTGATGATTTACATACTAGATTTGCTTTTTGCGCGCAAGTTTTGTAAGAAATTGCAACTAAATAGTAACATTGTACGTATAAACAAACAATACCATCCATTAAAGGCTCCAGACATCAGTGTGGAGTAGAATCAGCGCAGTAAAAAAATAGCGCAATATTTTGTTGCAATTTCTTACAAAACTTGCGCGCAAAAAGCAAATCTAGTATGTAAATCATCAAACTTCTAACGCTCGTAACTCAGTTCAGACTGAATTTAGAGGTATACATGTCATAGTAAGTTTGGTTTATTACACTATTTTGTAATCAAAAAACAAAGATTGGTCGATGGCCGCGCGAAAAAAAAAAGACGCCACCTTCCATACAAAATCTGGCATTGCCATTTAATACCTGTGTCATAAGGAAGCGGCGTGGAATCTCCCCAACGGGCCGGGTTCTACGTGGCCCGAGACGGGCGCGCTGACGCTGCAGCAGCTGACAGTCGGCTACCGCGCGGGCGAGCCGGCGCTGCGTGACATCACGTGCGCCGTGGCGCCGCGCGACAAGCTCGGCATCGTCGGCCGCACCGGCGCCGGCAAGTCCACGCTCACGCTCGGGCTGTTCAGGTGAGTTTGGGCGAATGTTCGCGAAGAAAAAACCTTTTTTTTTTTTGCAAGATCGGGAGCAATTCCATCGCCCCGGACATTATTACATTGGTTACCCCCTAATGGTGGGAAAATGGTGTGCCCATTGAAGCGGAGAAAGCTGATCACAGCTATAAGCAACGTCAGTCCCAAAGAAAAAAAGGGCAATATAGGAACTTTCGTGGCTTGAGACGGGCGCGCTGACGCTACAGCAGCTGACACTCGGCTACCGCGCAGGCGAGCCGGCGCTGCGCGACATCGCGCGACAAGCTCGGCATCGTCACGGTAATAATATCATACAGTATTAACTTCATATAAACAGACGAAACAAGAACTTTCTTTCGAAATTCAAATCTCGGTATGCGCTCGGTATGCAAAAGTCGGGGGTGTCGCGAATGTGCCGAATAGACGTCGGTGGCCAAGTGTTAAAAATGACAAAACTGATTGAATTTGACTGACCGTCATTTACGGTCAAATTGGTCAAAAACTAGTCAAATTGTCATTTTCAGTCAGTTTGATTTGAAATGTAAATTATATTGTATTAAACCAGCTTTTGCCCACGACTTCGCTCGCCCGAAATTAACGTAACAGATTATTATGATTATTAAAGTTTCAAAATTATTTAAGTAGTTTTAAATAAATTAAATCTACTAAATCACAAAACAACACACATTTTTAACCTATTCCATTCACAAACGATTTTCTTTGTCTAACTAAATAAAAAAATACAATCACAAAACTAGATAGAAATTCTAAGTGGGCAGATGTAATTAAACTGGGTACTGTAGGTGGGCAGCCCTATCGCATGTTGTCATACTGTGACGTACCGCGCGACTGTTGACATTTATTTCAAAAATATGGCCGAGTTGGAATACTGTATAGATAGTATTACCGTGGCATCGTCGGCCGCACCGGCGCCGGCAAGTCCACGCTCACGCTCGGACTGTTCAGGTTAGTGAAGGAAAAAATCACCTTTTTGCCAGATCAAGAGCATTTCCATTATTACCTGTTGGAGGAAAATGGGTTGCCCATTAAAGCCGAGAAAGCGAGCGGCTATCAACAACGTCAGTCCAAAAGAAGAAAGCACTTTTTGCAAGATAGTGAGAATTTCCATTTCCCCCAACATGCTTACTTCTAGTGAGAGACAATGAAAACTTCCGTTTCGTGGCCGGCGAGGCTACTCCGATAATCGTTATCCAAAGTTTGGAATGTTGCCATCTCTCTCATGTAAAACGAGATATCAGCATAAGCGAAGACCCGAAACTACAAAAACAGTGTTTAGGAGTAGCTCTGCGGAAACGACTGCGCTGGACTACTGCGTGGGCGAATCGGCTCTACGAGACATCACATGCGCCGTGGCCTCTCACGACAACCCTTTCGTTCGTTTGTTCGTTTCAGCCGAAAGACAAAGGCCTCCCCCAAGGATTTCCACAAAGACCGGTCCTGCGCCGCTTGCATCCAGGTACCTCCCGTCGCCGGACAACCCTTAGTAAATAGTTTATCTAGCTCCAAATCTCACACGATAATCGTTAAACTTCTTCTTCTAAGAAGAAGAAGATCGTTAAACTGACTACAAGATGACTGTCCAATCCTGCGACCGACAATTCTACCAATCATAACCTACAATAAATCTATTTCACCAACAGGATAGTGGAAGCGATGAAGGGCAAGATCGAGATAGACGGCATCGACATCGCGTCCATCGGGCTGCACCAGCTGCGCTCGCGCATCACCATCATCCCGCAGGACCCCGTGCTGTTCTCGGGCACGCTGCGCATGAACCTCGACCCCTTCGAGGCCTACTCCGACGACGATATCTGGCGCTCGCTTGAGCATGCTCACTTGAAGAACTTCGTTAAAGGTAACGCGTTGCAGGCAGTCTAGAAAATTATTCCCCCTTTTTGATATCAACTTTACGAGTATACATGGGATTAGTAATCTTAATTGTAAAATATAATAGTTACACTAGATCTAGCTCATAAATCAGTCAGTACCTGAGATATGGGAGTGGGAGGAAAGTGACATATATGACGTGACGATAGAGCATACAAATCTGAAACCTCGCTGATGTTTGATGTTTAAAAATCGCTCTCCTGTGCCGCTCCCATATCTCAGGCATTGACACAGTTCATCTAGACGTAGCCTTACCTGCGTGAAATTCAGTTCGACACAGTACAGTGGCAGTCATATTACTGTTCTGAAAAAAAACTCCCAGGCATACCAAATTACTGGTATACATAGCCAGTAGGGTATATCTGTTGACTGTTTACTATAGCACCACCAGCTCTGTTTAGTTTCTCAGCTAAGATCAGCTTGCTAGAGAACCAAATGCTGACTTGCATCATCTTACTTTAACAGTAGCTATAACCATAGCCGGTGTTTTTGTATGGAGTTTGACAGACTTTTGTCAGTAAGATGCTGCAATCCAGCCTAAGTAAGTGACCTATTATTGTTTGTCGAATAATAAACCGGTGTTGTTTCGGCCAGGTCTGACGGCGGGTCTCCGGCACGAGATCGCGGAGGGCGGCGAGAATCTGTCCGTCGGGCAGCGGCAGCTGGTGTGCCTGGCGCGCGCGCTGCTGCGCAAGACGCCGCTGCTCGTGCTCGACGAGGCCACCGCCGCCGTCGACCTCGAGACCGACGAGCTCATACAGGTGCGCACTCGGATTGTTACACTTTGCATCCACGTATACAGGGTGGAATTTTGTAATGCCACCTGGAAGGAAAGTACTCTTAATATTGTAGATAGAAAAATTTTCTCAAAGAAAACATTCCTTTATTTTTGATAAGAAATAGAGCTGCATTCAAAGATTTCCAAAAATTTGCTTGCCACACCCGGGAATTGAACCAACTAAAATCTGTTAAAAATTACACCCTGTATTTTTATTGCATCGATCGTTAGGATCAATTATAAGGATGAAATCTCTTTAACAAACTTGATAAATCAAATGAAAGGAAATCCATAAAATCTTAAATTATTTTAATCATGGACAGAAAATTGTATAGCTAGTATGGTAGTGAATTTTCGATAAAAAATCGAAAATCTATGAGTGCAGTTCTCTTTCTTTTCAAAAATAAAGGAATGTTTTCTTTCAGTAAAATTTTCTATCTGCAGTATTAAGAGTACTTTCCCTCCAGGTGGCATTACAAAATTCCACCCTGTATAATTAAGCGATTTTGTGAAAAATATTATTGGCAGGTAGCTAATAGCTCATAAGATAGGCCCCCTTAATTAATGTTTATTGTCCACGGACAATTATGCACCACGTGCCTATCTTTTTCATAAATGTTACTAAACCTTTGTTTGTCACCTGTCATCCGCTTTGCAACGAAGGGAAGTCGAACCTTAACTTCGAACTCCTCCTATGTTCTGATTAATTTCGTTGCGGGTCCAATGACAGTTTAACTTTCCCCCGGGACAAACTTGACCTTCACTGATTGGTTTTCATTGGCGGTCAAGCTGTAGATCCTGGCTACACAGGAGTTGCAGTGGTGAGAAAGAGAGGTGGGAATAGTCCCGTATCCACGTATATAGCAGGGGGGGCGGAGTGGCACGGCCATAATAGTCTGGTGCTGTTGGGCTACTGATTTGATGATAGTTGATAGTACTAACTCATGAGCTATGATTATTACCGGACCCCATGACATGGCATATCAGGGGCCGTGCTCCCCTTGAAAAAAATCCCTCAAAAGATACGTCAATGTCAATTTATTGCAATGAAAATTCGGTCGAGTAAATATTATGCATATGTTTGTTATAATAGAGTTAACAACCGCTCTTTATCCTCAGAAAACGATCCGCTCCGAGTTCGCGTCATGCACGGTGCTCACCATCGCGCACCGGCTGAACACCATCATGGACTCCACCAAGGTCATGGTGCTGGACCGCGGCCAGCTCGTGGAGTACGCGCCGCCGCAGCAGCTGTTACAAGACAAGAACAGCATCTTCTACGGCATGGCCAAGGACGCCGGCCTCGTCAACTGACCGCTGAGCGATTAATTACAGGTAGGAAATCGC
Organism: Ostrinia furnacalis; assembly: GCF_004193835.3. Classification (NCBI taxonomy): domain Eukaryota; kingdom Metazoa; phylum Arthropoda; class Insecta; order Lepidoptera; family Crambidae; genus Ostrinia; species Ostrinia furnacalis. The sequence continues at coordinate 10,410 of NW_021137571.1, read as the reverse complement.
AAAATTCCTATTACTAGTTTTTCTAAAGTCCGGTCGCCGAGCACAGAATTTCGTCCAATGACTCCAAGTTACCCATCCTTATCGCTCGCGCGTAATTATATTGCTACACTACGACAAGAACAGCATCTTCTACGGCAGTCTTTCCCAAAGTGGGCGATAACGCCCCCTTGTGGGCGCTGCAGGCTTAAAGGGGGGCGGTAAGAGACCCAGAAAAAAATCGGGACGTTGTGTAGAGGCTTGGGAGGCATCATCTACTAGGAGGACTCTTAGACACCGACTGAGCTCGACTCTTGAATACAAAAATGGGGGGCGCTAAAAAATAATTTATTCTCAAAGTGGGCAGTAGACTAAATAAGTTTGGGAACCGCTGTTCTACGGCATAGCCGAGGCCGCCGGCCTCGTCAAACTGACCGCGCGCGAGCGGATCATCATAGGTGAGCACGAAATATCCTACTATAGGTCGCGCAGCAAGAGTTGAAGCGATCAACACTAGCAAAGATTTGCATCGGTATTCAAATATTTTGTCGGTGCCAGTATGTATTTACCTCAACTTTCGTTGCAAGACATAATATTATAAACTAGCCGACTTGGCTAACTTCATGTCGCCATATTTACCTGTCCTGGTGGAAATGTGTTTCGGCGATTCATTTTTGTTTGTGCAGACACAGTATATATATGAGCTAAAGCAGTACGAAAACTTAGCCCTTTCGGCGATTTAAATACCTACACTTCAACTGAGTGTTAGGGTTGGCACTCTTAACCTTTATAAAATTAATAAGGTTCTTACTTACTTATTTATTAAAACGTTTATTTAGGTTTTTTAATTATCAAATACCTAATGGAATAAATTAATTGACTAAGTAGTTAACAAAAAAATAAAACGTTAATTAGGTTCTATAATGATCGAATACATAATCGAATAAATTGATTAAGTACTATTAGAGGCCGGTAGAAGATCTTTTCCATGGAGGTATTAGCACCATGATCTATTCTCATCAATAAAATACCGGATACAAGTTACTTTCACATACCTATTGCCTCATTTTAAATACAGTTCATCACTTAGTTCAAAAGCGTGCGGAGCAAATTACTTTATCAAATAGAACATATAAATTGTTTAAAAGCGTAATTACAGTGCATGCAATAAAATTATTATTAAAAACACAACGCGCGCGACACTCGCGACGGATGGACTGCGAGGTTCGCTTAGAGCTCGTGTAAAGCGTGCGTCTGTGTGCGTGAGTCTGATTTCGAGCGTTTGTATGAAGCTTCCGTACTGTTTGATTTATCTACTGTGGTGCAGATGTGATAGAATATATGTACAATGTACATACGTCCATTGGGTGTAAGCGTGATTGGTCCATTGGTGAAAAAAATTAAAATTTGCGATTGATCCGATAGCATTTTCGTTAAGGGATTTTTCCGACAGTTATGTTGGATCAATTTCATATTGGACCAATTACGACTAAACGAGCCTTGGGAAGAATGGGAGGGGTCTATGCGCTGGCTACGTAATAGGGACCCATATTTATTTATTGAATTATTATTTATTTCCAGGGCCAGCATTGGTGCCGCCCGCTACAGGACAAGAACAGCGTCCCTTATGGTTCGGCCCGTGCCGCCAACGTCGTCAATTGATTGCCCAAATAGTTTGAATAAATTGACATAATGATGCTTCCACTCTTTCAAAATATGAGAGTGAATTACTTACTTTCCAATTCTCACAAATATTTTAAATTTTCAAACTTCGATCCTGCAATGGGCGAATGTAATAAATAAACCTACCTCAAATATTAATTTGGAATATTTAACTATTATAAATGATCGGATCGTTTTATATTGTTGAAAATAATGGAAGGAATAACGATTTTACATGTTATTTCGGTTTTGTAAAATATAAGAGTGGTGTGCGTGATAGTGACTTTTCTCACGGGTGTTTTTGCACTAATATTTTGTATATTTACTACTCCAAAGTAGTAGTACTCATTTTGTTGCTTGTGGTGTGGAGACCAGTCCAGTGATAGTGATAATGTTAGTTGAAAAACCGGAAGGTTTTATCTTTGAATATTTTACTGATTTACTATTATTTATTTCGGTATTTCGAACTAAACCAACCTTATTGTAGCTGCCAATTGAAATATGTGTTATTTATATCTCAATTATCGAAAATAAAGATACTTATATAACTTTAAACTATGTACTTGTGATATTAATATTGTGGACTTTTTAGGTAATTGAGAAACAAATAATACACACATAAAAATAACTCGAAACGTACTTAAGTTGTAGGTAGATCTGAATGAATAGTGTTTTGTTATTACACGGTATACCGACTACCATGTTAGAAATCAAGTTACCAACCACATAGTGGAAAGAATAATAAGTGCCAGAATGCGTTATATCGACGTGTCTATATAAAACGCAAATAGCAATGCAAGTACATGGGTTAATCCTATCAGATCAGACATCATTCCTGTTGTTAAGGTAAATAATTTACCACATTTGAATAATTTGGTTTGGTGTGCTTATTCAAGGTCTTTTAGTACAAAATCTCGAGAAAAACATTCACAAAACGCGTACCCTCAAGCATATTTATTCTTTCCACTGTGCTAACTCAATGCCATGCTCTTTACGAAATTTACTCGTATTTACGTTTAACCCTGAATTATGCTAATTTATTAGCTGGAAGATTGTTAAAGTATAATTATCACTGCATTTATTAAACAGCGTACATATACGTAGGTACATAGTTACCGCATGAATATTGCGTGCCTAAATATTATTTTTCCATTAGAAGTAATAGTTAAATATTCAATTCAAAAACCTACATTACCGAATATCGATTCGTTATGATTATTGTTAAAACTTCTTTATAAAGTAATAAACAGATTTATTTGAGATTATGAAATGTACTTACACTTTATATTAGTAATAATTGCAATTTATTGAATTTATAGATGTTACGTCACTGTTAGATTCATATTTTATCAATATGTTTATTGAATAAAACATTTTGGTGATAAACTATTCTAATTAAATATTTATTCATCTGGCTCTTTTCAAACACAAAAGTATCAATGGTAAGTAGGAAGGTACTTAATACAATTTGATAAGATACTTAAAAGAATTAGATTTGCATTAAAATAAAAAAATACAGCACATCAGACTAAACATTTTTAATGCAATATGGCACCTATTACTATAATATAATAAGGTGCACAGTGTTTTGCTTGATGTGCCGGCGTCTGTACGTGCTAACAAGATTTCTAGATAGACAATACAGTCGCCAGCTTATGATCCAACCACAATGTAACGAAATTCAATTGACTCTAAATAAGTTCAAATCCATTGGGTAAGTCATTCTGCTCTTTTGCTGACTGTATTTAAAACTGTAATCACACTTGGGTGCTATTATTCAATGTCATAGAAATAATACTTATTGAAATAACACGTTTATTTTCCATGTTTTATCAATGGTTCAGTAGGCCCATCGGTATACTACGTTTTTGTTATTACTTAATTGAACAAATGAATATCAGAATAGTTAGAGAACCTATTATTGTTGTCATTGTTCAAAAGGTTATTCTTCATTTCTCATTCAATGTAAATACATTACGAGTATGTACATAATAATTGTAGTGTGAGTAATATTAGTAAAATTCGAATATAGTTGTTTAATTGTGTACTTATAAATCACTCTTTGTGCCTATTGAACTAAGATAACAATATGATAATGTGTACTTAGTAGTTTAATTATGGATTTTTAAGACAAGTTAACTAAACACCACAGTCAAGTCGCATTAAAATTGAAAACTGAACTCGTAGGAAACAGCAAAGAAAATGAATGTAGCATTTATGTATCTTAACCAGGCTATGCTTACTGTACTTGACCAGAATAAGATAAGCATAAAGGTATATTATTGACTTTGCCGCACTGGCTACCATGGACACTGGCTACATATTCAGACGTCATCTCGTACAGTGCTAATAGGAATATAGCTTTAAACAGATCAGCGCTAAACTACAAGGCATTATACATAGTCTAGTAGGTACTGAAGGTTAACCCGTCAGGATTTTCTTCTGGCGCGGCGTGCTAATAGGTACTGAAAATTCGTTAATTATTATAGTAAATAGTTGTTGATTGTTCAGTGACCGATAATTGTTTTTTTTAAATTGTAAGTAGCTAATACGATGTTGAAGCCTATATAAGTGTAGTTATTAATTGAACTTCTTTACCATATCTTAATAAGCCAACCTGCCTGCAATAATTTTATTTTATACAATGAATAGTGCCGCCGCACGGTGGGCTGATATTAGAGCTTCATAGACTTAGCGTCGCTCAAAAATCAAGTGCCGAATTTTGAAAAAATAAATATGCCAATGTGTTCCTTTACCAAAAAGGAATATTTTATTTTATGTAACGTTTCTTGATAAAGTCATTATTTAATAAGTTATTGACAATTTCCTTTTTTTTTGTATGGAGCTCAACATTTATTTTTATTTTATTCGTTATTCTTAAGCTTTCTTAAGAAATTGACTTTTGTATTATGTAATGCAACCTGACAAATACCTAGTTTCTTCAAATATGAGAAATAATAAAAAGCAACATTACTTTACCCGATGTGGGTAGATGTCATCATTTTATATGTACAAATCACATAAATGTTACATTCTTAAATAGTTTTATTATATATTTTTTTGGATGATTTTTTAGGTTCTTTAATTTGTTCCAAATGCACATACTTAAATACTATAAGAAACGTCTATAAAATTTACCTTTACAGTTATTTTAATATCCTCACTGTGTAGATTTTTAAAATATTTGTTTAGATAATCTAAGGGCGTAAAGGACAAATTATTTAGACTTGGGTATGAAAATGTAAGGTTGTATAGGACAATAGATATACTACATGTACATTATACGCCCAAAAATTTGTGTTTACTTGTTCTTTACTACCATGGTAACTGTACTAAAAAATCAAATGGTATTTACATCCCAATTTTCGGGATGAATTCTGTTTAGCCTATCAAATATGATGGGTCGTAAAGGCACTTTTTTTGAGAATTTCGACAAACTAAATATACAGATCGATAGAGAATTAAATTCTGAGTAAAACTGTATAAATAACTCATTTTCGGTATTTTGTCCTTTACGACCTTTGAGCCCAGAGGTATCGATATGTACAATGTACATACGTCCATTGGGTGTAAGCGTGATTGGTCCATTGGTGAAAAAAATTAAAGGACAATGTTCGTTCTCCATACATTGTTCGCCGTTAGATCAACAGTGCCGAAATAATACTTTCTAGGTTCTAAATGACACAAATCTTTATGTAAGAACAATTATTCCTGGCGGACCAATTCTATAAACTTATTGATAGCAATATTGTTATCATAACCTCTTACTTACTAGTATTGTATTATATTATTTTATGCACATCGATTTGGGAGATGTTCTGTATTGTAGTTGTCGCAGAAAAATTGTATTATAATATTGGACGGGTTTTGGAAATAGCTCGGCGTTCCACTTTTATGATTTACTTACTTACATTTTGCACGTAAATAAATAACATGAATCCTATGTTTACTTTCCACTCTTGACATTTAACACGTGACTTACCAAACTAACTATCTCCATGGTTACCGTCTTAGTCTATGCATGACTAGGGATTGAACAACTTTTAATTGAATATTATTAACAATTCTCGATAATTATTATCGATTGAAAAATATTCGGTATTTGAATCGAAAGATATATTCAATTTTATCAATATCAAAATATTCAATTTTAATAATAAAATAAATTCAAAAGGCGGTGATCCTCAGCACGGCACGCATTGTCCGGAGGTTCCTCAGCCTGTGACCCTGACCACCGGTAGCTTGGGCCCTGCTCCGCTACCAGCGGATTAACTATTTTTAAGAATTTTTTTTATAATGTATATTTAGTTTTTTTATAATTTACATTGTAAAAAAAATATTAAAAATAAGAAGGAAATTAAATAAATATTATTTAGGTACTACCACCTATGAAATGTTCTAAAAATTGCCTGGAGCGCTCCCCCAAAGAAAACTTAAGAATAACGAATAAAATAAAAATAAATGTTGAGCTCCATACAAAAAAAAAGTAAATTGTCAATAACTTATTAAATAATAACTTTATCAAGAAACGTTACATAACATAAAATATTCCTTTTTGGTAAAGGAACACATTGGCATATTTATTTTTTCAAAATTCGGCACTTGATTTTTGAGCGACGCTAAGTCTATGAAGCTCTAATATCAGCCCACCGTGCGCCGTCCTCCTACATCAATACTTCACGCATGTAAAATAAATAATATACTTAATGAATGATATTGTCTTGCCTGCATTTTGAAGTGTTCAATTGTAGTTAATTTTGTTCTGTTCACATTTTGACTTGCACATTTACTTAGTTTTATGGATGTAGTCTTATATATTAATGTTTTTTTATTTCTTACCACGTGACATGGTCTTAAGGATTAAGTATTTTATCATTTATGAATACCTAAAAAATATAATAACAGAGTAAATTTCGTAATAAAGTACTTGTATGAATTTTATTTGTTTTTGTACTCAAAAGCTTACCAACTACTGTGCAGTAAAACTGAAAAATGAATGCTCTGCCTCACTTTATAGATATCTTGTGATTCGCACTAACTTTCGATCAACCGCGAACACGCGATCGGATTTCGGAAGTACCCATGGGCAACGCAAGGTGAAACCGAAATGAACTGCGTGTTTACCACTGATTCGTTGAATTTCGCGAATAATGTAACTGCGCCATTACAGTATTTAAATCCCTTCGCTCGGTCGTTTTTTTTTGTGCCCCCATTTTGCATGTCGTCCACTAGGATCCCCGAATGGGTAGTGGGTACCGAAGATGATAGTACTCATTCATAAGCTGGTACAACATACCAATCTCGGGCTCGGGCCAGGCTCCCCCTTAAAAAAACACCCTAGAATACCCTAGATATGCCAATGATTAAGGGATTTGAGTTGGTTTTAGTTGTTCTTTATGGAATTTCTAAGAAATTTTATTGCTTGGACTAATTAGACAACTATAAAAAAACTTACATTAGTTTTGTTAATAAATACTTTAATTAACTTAAATCTAAAAATTTAATATTATGTACACTTATGTAACTTAACATTATACATTTTTTCAAAATTCTTGAAAACTTCAAAGGCCAATGGGCAAAATGGTACCCGGCTCCAATAGATATGTGTCTAGTATCGTTTGAAAGGTCTTACCAAGATGAACAACTTTTACTATGACCACCAGCCTCAGATCTGGTTGTGTACGAAGATATACATACTTTTTTGCAGAATGGTACCCGGCTCCAATAGTTATGTTTGTAGTGTCATTTGAAAGGTCTTACCAAGACGAACAACATTTACTATGGCCACCAGCCTCAGATCTGGTTGCGTTCGAAGATAAAGATACTTTTTGTGTAACCTAAGTATCATACAGTATGAAGGGGGACGCGCTCGGGGCAGGGCACCGACGAGATGATCGGACGCGGTGAGGAAGACGGTGGGCGGGAGTTTGCATCGTGCGGTCCACACAGCTTATGACCGCAGTCTGTGGAGGAACACTATCTGTGGTCGCGATCGTCTTGACAAAAGTCTGATGATATATAAAAAAAACTGTTGTTTTTTGTATGTGCACAAATAAAACTAAATAAATATTTGGAGAAATTTTAAGTTATTTTGATAACTATTCACGTAACGTTTTGACGTTACGTAATTAGTGAATTGTTTGTTTCAGACTTAAGGTAAGCATCCTAATTGTAAGCATATTAACTAATATTAATCAATTTTTTTTTATAAAAACAATAAATTTATTTCATTCCCAAAATATTTAATAAAATATAGGCAGAACCAAGAGGAATTCACTAGTCAAGAACCAAAAATAAACCAAAACGGACAATGGTAACTATTTTACCACCAACATCTAACAATTTGTAGTCATCAATGGATAATGGTAAATTATTTACCACCCAAAAAACTACCCCTTCCCCTATTTTTTTATAAATTTTGATCAAAAATATGAAATAAGCGACCCACAATTACCCAAAATCCACTTCAACTTTGTAAAAAAAATGCATACCAGCTCGCGTTTGAATAAGGGTTAAATACTTTAATTAACTTAAATCTCAAAATTAAAAATATGTACCTACTTATGACTTAACATTATACATTTTTTCAAAATACCTGAAAACTTTCAAAATTTTGAGACAAAAAAATACTGAAACCAACAGAATATTAAGTTTTGTTTATTGAGGTATGCTGTTCAATGAACTTTCATACACAATTCATAATGTTGGCAGCTGAGACTGAGAATGTTAATCAGATTATTATTTATTATTGAACAATGTTTAAATATATCTTATTAAAAACTGATTTAGTCTCATTATTGCAATGAACATATAAATATCAATCCAAAACATTAAGGTGGACTTTCTTTCAGAGAAGTTTCCAGGTTTTTTATTAATCTAGTTAACACATCCTTGTCCATTTCACAAAGATTCTGCTTTCGCTGACTATTACAGTTAACAGTTGACAATACCAATTGTATTATAGGATATCTTATGACCTTAGATTCACTTGTGCCTAGTACAAGCTTCACAAACCAATCAAAGTCCATACAAACATCACCGTAGGAACTATTGTAATGTGTAATGATGGAACGAAATAACTCTGACTTTGTTTCTTTTAATAGCGTAACAAACTTTGAAGCTCTATCTTGACAGTAATTACCATCGAGTATACGGTCAGATACTTCATCAATATTAAAATTGGCTTTAATCAAGGATGTTCGTAAATCTTCTTTGGCAGCTTCTATTACATTTGCTATCTCAGGACTTACTGAGTGTCTTGATGCATGGTTTTTTCGCAACAACTCCTCTAGAACCTGAAATGGTCAGTTAATTTAGGTAAGTAGTATCATGAAATTTAAGTATTATAAAGAGTTTAGCAAAATAATAACAGCGTAGTCTTACCAAATCAAAAGTATCATTATCGTCCAATTTCAAGATTGAATCCATAGCGATATAATTTTTTTTTTAGAAAATACGCAGAAATCTCGTCCTCTATCCTACTTTATCCGAGGAGAACAGCCCCTAAGAATAAATAAATAACACAAAAAACACGTCTTGATAAGTTTGTTGTACTTGTACACACACAGTTCGCCTGTCAAACAACAAAATCCCTGTCAGGGTGAAGAAACTTCCTTCCATACAACGNACTAGCTTTCCGCCCGCGGCTTCGCCCGCGTGGAATTTTGTCTGTCACAGAAAAACTTTATCGCGCGCGTCCCTGTTTCAAAAACCGGGATAGAAACTATCCTATGTTCTTTCCCGGGACTCAAACTATCTCTATGCCAAATTTCATCAAAATCGGTTGCGAGGTTTAAGCGGGAAAGCGTAACAGACAGACAGACAGACAGAGTTACTTTCGCATTTATAATATTAGTTGGGATTTAAAATCTAATTCTACTGGCCTATAATGCCGCCAAATGAACCGTATCTCGCGCGTGATTTTATTGTTTCTATTTGTTGCTATTTTTTGTTAATTTAATAATTTTTCGATGTGAAATTGCAAAACATGTGACGTCACACTAGGGAGGGGGGGGGGTCTCAGAAATGTGACCACCTGTGACAAGGACGGGGGAGGGGTCAAAAAATCATGAAATTCGTGTGACGTACTTTATGGATGGCCCCTAATAAGTACTTACATTATACACATGACTTGAACAGATAGAGAAAAATGGTGAAAAATACAAATATTATTTATTATTATAGTATACTAGCTTTCCGCCCGCGGCTTCGCCCGCGTGGAATTTTGTCTGTCACAGAAAAACTTTATCGCGCGCGTCCCTGTTTCAAATCGGGATAAAAACTATCCTATGTTCTTTCCCGGGACTCAAACTATCTCTATGCCAAATTTCATCAAAATCGGTTGCGAGGTTTAAGCGGGAAAGCGTAACAGACAGACAGACAGACAGAGTTACTTTCGCATTTATAATATTAGTTGGGTTGGGATATTAAGNACATTTTTGCCCATCATCCTTTTGAGACAAAAAAATACTGAGACCAACAGAATATTGAGTTTTGTTTATTGAGGTAAGTATGCTGTTCAATGAACTTTCATACAAAATTCATAATGTTGGCAGATAAAGAACTATGAACTGAGAATGTTATCCTGTGAATCAGATTATTATTTATTATTGAACAATGTTTAAATATATCTTATTAAAAACTGATTTAGTCTCATTATTGCAATGAACAAATAAATATCAATCCAAAACATTAAGGTGGACTTTCTTTCAGAGAAGTTTCCAGGTTTTTTATTAATCTAGTTAATACATCCTTGTCCATTTCACAAAGTTT